>NW_022436969.1:4899463-4908726 GCF_009761245.1 Sapajus apella | reverse complement strand
ATATTTTATCATATGCACTTTGTACTTATCTCTAAATAATACATTTTCTTTCTTATGTAACAAAATACTGTTATCACATCCAGCAAAATAAGATCCTTTTGGTGTCATGTATTAATACCCAATATATAATTTAATTCCTCTAATTTTCTTGTGCTTTCTTATGGTTGGTAATTTGTTTTTGTTTTTTTGAGATGGAGGCTTGCTCTGTCACCCAGTCTGGAGTACAGTTGTGTGATCTCCATTCACTGCAACCTCTGCTTCCTGGTTTCAAGTGATTCTCCTGCCTCAGTCTCCTGAGTAGCTAGGACTACAGGCACGTGCCACCATACCTGGCTAATTTTTGTATTTTTAGTAGAGATGGGGTTTTACCATATTGGCCAGGCTGGTATTGAGCTGCTGACTTCAGGTGATCCATCTGCCTCGACTTCCCAAAGTGCTGGGATTATAGGCGTGAGTCACTGCGCCCAGCCCTATTATGGCTGGTAATTTAAATCAAGAGCTAAACAAGGTCAATGTATTTAATTTGTTATACTTCTTAAATCTCTTTTAATATAGAACAGTTCCTCTTTCTTTTCTTCTATGCTATTGACTTGTTTCAGAAACAAGTTAGTTTCTTGTAGGATGCTCCATGTTTTGTATTTCTGAAGTCTGTGTTTTCCTTTGTGACATTATGTGTCCTGTTCCATAAGCCACTATATTTCTTTTAAATTGAAATAATAGAGTCTGAGATTTTTTGTTTTTTTAACTGAGGAGTTTGACCCATTTAGATTGGTTGAGATTACTGATATTTAAAATTTATTTCTACCATCTCATTTTATGCTTTCTAACTGCCTGCTTTTTCTTTGGTTCTTCTTAACATCTATTCTACTTTTAAAAAATTATTCTCTTTGTCTTCTTTTAAACACTTGATTTCTATTCTTTCAGTGACTATTCTTCAATTTTTTAAATGATCATTTGACCAGACAGAATCTACAGTAGTCAGTATCTTTATTGTTTTCTTTAAAAATGCAAAGATCTTAGAATGCTTTAAAATTACTCATTATTATTATGTTGTTTCCCTGTATTTTGTTTATAGTCAGAGCTGTTTAAATTTCTATACATGTTTATCAATTACTTTGTTCATCATTTTTTTTATTTTGAAATTTTATTATTATCACTATTTTTTGAGGCAGGAAATTGCTCTGTCACCCAGGCTGGAGTGCAGTGGTGCGATCATAGCTCACTGCAGCCACAAACTGTGTGCTGAAGCAATCCTCCTGTCTCAGCCTGTGAGTGGCACGGATTACAGAAATGCACCACCAATCTGGCTAATTGTTTCTTGTTTGTTTGTTTGTTTTTTGTAGAGACAGGGTTTTGTCGTGTTGCCCAGGGTGGTGTCAAACTCCTGGCCTTAAGTGATCCCCCCCAGTTTGGCTTCCCAACATGCTGGGATTATAGGCCTGAGCCACTGTACCCAGCCTCATCATTTCTTTTAAACTTCATTATGTAGGGGCCGGGGTGGTTGGAGTCCTTCTTAAAGCAGAAATTGTTTCATTGAGGGTTTATGAACAAATGCTTTTAATCCTTTTAATATCATTTAACAGACAAATATATATTTCTATTAAATTATATATATATATTTCAATACCATCACTACTAAATGGTAGTTTAGGTGGGTAAAAAATTCTAGATGTTTTTAGTACTTTACAGAAATTATTTCATTATCTTCTGGCCTCTACTTTTGTTACTGAGAAGTCAATTACCAGTCTGAATGCTTTTCTTTGTAGGCTCATCTGTTCTTTTACTTTAGTTATGTTTATGATTTTCTCTTTCTGGTTTTGCAATGGTATATTATATCAAAGAGCATTTTTACTTAGTCTGCTTAAGATTCAAAATTTTTCATTTGAGAAGACATGCCTTCAATCACTTTTGAGAAATGTTCAGCCATTAAGCTTTTAAATATTGCCTCTCCTTGATCCTCTATTCTTTTCTTCTAAATGCCTAATAGATTGGTAAACATTTTTATTCTCTTCTAAATGTCTTAATTTTTCTTAATTATATTTAAAAATCTCTATATTTTTGGGACCTATTAACTTACTCATATCGCTTATTAATGTTTCTTTTCAATTGCATCTAATTGATTCTTTAACTCATCCATTGAGTTTTTAATTTTAGTATGTTTCTCCTTAGTACTTTATTTATTTTTCAAAACTATTTTTTGTCATATATATTCTTTTGTTTGTTTTATGCTTTTTAATGCCTTTAATCAGCTTAAACATACTTTTCATGTTAGCATTGAGATTATTATTTTATTAGTTCTAGTTCTAGGGCACACAATCCTGTTGTGTCTGCTGACTTTCTCTTGTAATTCCTTATTGTGGGCTCATTTTATATATTACTTACACATTTTAAAGTGAGAATTCTGTGTGACAAAGATGAATAACATCCTTCCAAAAGGGATTTGTGTGTCTTCTGCAAGGTGCCTCAAAGTTATGAGCAAGTATGTGATATTTTATTGGCTTGGGATTTCCCAGTCCTTGTGAGTAGCAGCATTCAGACTTCAAACTCATCAGGGGCTGAGACCAAGTCTTTTGCTTTCTCTTAAAATGTTTTTCCCTACACAGAGCCAAGGCAGAGATATTCTTTGTTGGGTTCCAGACAGCCCACAGAGTTTTTCTAGTTTTACTTTGCCAGAATTGCAGCCCTTCAAGACATGACTTTTTTTTTTTTTTTTTTTTTTTTGAAACTGAATCTCACTCTGTTACCCAGGCTGGAGAACAGTGGCTTGATATTTGCTCCGTGCAACCTCTGCCTCCTGGGTCCAAGCAATTCTCCCTGCCTCAGCCTCCTGAGTAGCTGAGATTATAGGTGCCCACCACCACGCTAGGCTAAGTTTTGTATTTTAGTACAGACAGAGTTTTGCTGTGTTGGCCAGGCTGGTCTTGAACTCCTGACCGCAAGTGATCTGCCCACCTTCGCCTCCCAAAGTGCTGGGATTACAGGCGTGAGCCACTGCGCCTGGCCCAAGATGTGACTTTATGTATGAGTTACACTTCCAACTTTCTACATTTTATAACTCTCTATTCATTATAATACCTAAGCCTTTAGCCTTTACTGCCTTCAATTAGTCTCCTTCCCCTATCCCACCCCATGCTCATTCATCAGCATGAGTGTTTGCCAGAATCAAGATTCAGTTTCACTTTTATTTCTAGTTTCAATAGGACTCTCTCCTTCTTTTTCTTCTTTCAGAGCTCAACTATTCCATTTTCATGCGGCAAGTCTAGGTGTCTGCAGGTGAAGGATTTCCCTTGTGTATGTATGTGGATGTGTGTATACGGGTTTTTTTTTTTTTAGAGATAGGGTCTTGTTTTGTTGCCTAGGCTCAAGAGATTCTCTGCCTCTCGAGGATCTTGGACCACAGGAACTTGCCACTGTGTCCGGCTTGATTTCAGCTTAAATCTACCTTTTTCTAGGCTTATTGAAATACCAAGATCTTTTTTTTTTTTTTTTTTTTAAAAAAAACAAAACAAACCCACGTGAATGAATCTGTGTGTATGTGTTCAGATGCATGTACCTCTCCTTTCTTTAACTATTGGGCAATCCAGCACAGGGCATGCTGTGTAGTGTTAAAATTCTCTTGTCATGTCATTTCTAGATCCCATTTTAATGTGATTTCTTGCAAACTTGATCATAAACATAAATGCAATGGGTTACATTAATGTTATATGAAAGTACTCTGGTACTATGCATTTATCCAGGTAATACCAGGTATGCTTATGCTAATCTTTAAAAGAGTATCAGAATGGAAGCTGAAATGAAAAATAATTCTTGGAGAGATCTTTGGATTCCAGATTATTTGTCTCATTGATGGACACTAGTGTCAGAAAAACTGCCCCTTGGCTTAGTCCCCAGATTTATAACTGGCCAGTTTTAAGAAATATTCTCTTCTCCAGGTTCAACATGAATACCAGTTCTTGTGGGAAGCCTTCTGTAATTTAAAGGTTTAAAAACATTATACTTATTGGCATTTGTCAGGGTTCTCCAGAGAAACAGGACATATTTGTATAGACATATATATATATATATACACACACACACACACACACACACACATTTATATATGTGTACATATGTGTATATATTTGTGTACATATATGTATACATATATATGTGTACATATATACACATATAAATACACTCTGTGTGTACATATATGCACACATATATTTATGTACAGAGAAAGAGAGGCAAAGAGAGAGAGAGAGAGAGAGATTTATTTTAAAGAAATTGGCTCACAGAGTTATGGAGGCTTGGTGGGTCCAAAGTCTGCTAAATCAGTTGGAGTCGGCTGGCAAGCTGGAGATTCAGGGATTTGCATTTTAGTCCAAAAGCGGTCTGCTGACAGAATTTATTTTTGCTCAGGGGAGAGCAAGCTTTGTTCTATTAAGGATTTCAGCTCGGTGAGGCCCACCCATGTTATAGAGAAGAGTCTGCTTTGCTCAAAGTCCACCAGCTTATTTATTTATTTTTTGAGACAGAGTCTTACTCTGTCATCCAGGCTGGAGTGCAGTGGTGCAATCTCGGCTCACTGCAACCTCCGCCCCCCAGGTTCAAGCGATTCTCCTTCCTCAGCCTCCTGAGTAGCTGGGATTACAGGCATGTGCTACCACACCTGGCTAATTTTTGTGTTTTTAGTAGAGATGGGTTTTTGCCATGTTGGTTAGGCTGGTTTTGAACCCCTGGGCTCAGGCAATCAGCCGGCCCTGGCCTCGGCCTCTCAAAGTGCTGGCATTTCAGGTGTAAGCCACCACACCCAGCCAAAAGTCCACTAGCTTACATGTTAACCTCAACCAAAAAGCGTTTTCTCACAAACACCCAGAATTCTACTTGACCAAATATTTTGGCACACTGGCCAAGCCAAACTGATACATAAAAGTAGCCATCACACACACACACAAAACAAAAACAAAAACAAAAAGAAAAAGTAGCCATCACATGGACATTGTAGCTTTTGTCTGTTACTTGGTTAATGGTGTGTTTTCACATCTGCCTCATTTCCTAGGCTGTCACCATCTCCAGGGTGGACACTGTCTGAATTGTGTAGCATGGCTCCTGGAGTTTAGTCACTGCTGGATACATGGTTACTTGATGAGATAATAGCAAAAAGGGAAAGGGGGTAGGAAACAAATGCCTTTTTGTCATCTGACCCTGGGAAGGCATACGTTTTCTGAATTCTTAAAAAAATTTATTTGCAATTTGTAATTACAGCGCCTATACCTGTTTCAAATCAGATACTTCTGATACAAAGAACCTTTAGTGAGGGGGCTGCATGTGCCAGGTGCTATACCAAGTGCCATCTTGTTTCTCATTGGCCACAGAAGGTACCTTCACAGATCAACAAATACCCCCTTTTCCTGTAGAAAGGGTGGGGCATGGCCGGGCGCAGTGGCTCGCGCCTGTAATCCCAGCACTTTGGGAGGCCGAGGCGGGTGGATCACGAGGTCAAATTATCAAGACCATCCTGGCCAACATGGTGAATCCCCGTCTCCACTAAAAATACAAAAATTAGCTGGGCGTGGTGGCACACGCCTGTAGTCCCAGCTACTCAGGAGGCTGAGGCAGGAGAATTCCTTGAACCCAGGAGGCAGAAGTTGTGGTGAGCCAAGATTGCACCACTGTACTCCAGCCAGGCATCTGGTGACAGAGCAAGACTGTGCCTCAAAAAAAACAAAAAACAAAAAACAAACAAAAAAACCAGAAAAAGAAAGGGCAAGGCATGATTCTTTGTGGTCCTGTTTAGTTCTAAAGCCATCTAACAACCTTTCAGGGATGAATTTAGGGTTTTCTTCTGTGGGGGATGGAAAGCAGGACTTGAATTTTTTCATCTCAAGTGCAGGTAACTTTTAGCCACATGCGTGGCAGATTGAATGGTTCCAAATAAACCCCATGCAGTTCTTCAAGTTGCTGAGTCTGCAGTTCCCTGTCTTCTTTGCAGGGGTCCCTTCTGGGGGACACTAGCCTGTTTAACTGTTATTATGAGCTGAATTCTGCCCTCTCAAGTTCATGTATTAAAGTCCTAACCCCCAGTAACTCAGAGTGTGACTGTATTTGGAAGGAGAGTCTTTAAAGGGGTAATTAAATTAAAATGAGGCCATAATGATGGGCCCTAATTCAATATGACTGGTGTCCTCATAAGAAGAGGAGGTTAGGACATGGATGTACACAGAGCAAAGGCCACGTGAGGCCACAGTGAGAAGGCTGCCGTCTGTAAGCCCAGGAGAGAGGCCTCAGAAGAAACCAGCCCTGCTGCCACCTTGATCTCACTCTTCTATCCTCCAAAAATGTCAGAAAATACATTTCTGTTATTGAAGCTACCAAGTCTGTGGAATTTTGTTATGGTCATCCTAGCAAACCAATACAAGTATGGATTTTTCCTATACACTTGTTACTTTTTAAAACTTGTTACTTTTACAATCAGATTCTTCATTGTTTTCATTCCTTTTGCAGCCAAACTTGATCCCACCTGGGTTCCCTGTCAATGCTCTCATAAAATTGGTGTTTGGATCAGAACATAAAAAGTTGAAACAAGTCTTAAAGTCAAATAAATCTTAGCTTCCAACCCTTCCTTACCACTGAAAATGGCTACAGGCTTTAGAATAAATTTAATGAGGACCCGGCACTAGTCTGTATTCAATTAGCAAAACCACATGAGACAAAGGGAATGCCCTGCTCTGTTTTGCTGGATGACTCGTGTATAGTTGAAGGTGCCCCTGAAAACCAATCTGATGGTTCAGAGCTGGGCAAGCATCATTTAGCTTTTTTCTCTAACCACAGATTGTACCCCAGTCTTTGTAGCTGTTTACAGAAAAAATTAGTATGGCAAGTCAATGTGATTTCATTGCCACTGCTGGAAATCTGAAAGAACATGACTCACTGGGGCAATATCTTTGACCTTCTACCAAGTGTAGTACTTTTGATCATTGTTAGTTAATTTAACGTGAACCATAAACAGGTTCTCTTTCTTCTTTCTTAATGGGCTCTATCGTGTACTTTAGAAACATGCAAGAAATGTAGGATCATATGTTTTAAGAATATATATTTTGTTTTCTTTCAATACTTAAGTACACAAAACATAAGAAAATAGCTTCTTTTTTTCATTAAACATTAAGCTATATTTCATATTTTAGATTATTAAGTTTACACAAGCAGTGTTACATGTTCATTCCTGAAATTCTTATTCATAGACAGAAGTCTACTTTTTGCCTTTCCCCCCAACTTCCTGGCTCCTCTTAAGCATCAGTGAAAAAGTATCTCTTCCTATCCTTGATCAGACAGCTTAATCTTCCCCTGCCTACGATTTTCAATTATACTGGCTTTGAAAGGTCTGAGGACATTGCATTAAAGACACTGCAAACAGTCTAGCATTATTGTAAGCTGGGCAGCCTCAAATCCCACATGAAGTCTAGATCTCAATTTATCATAACCCCTGGGCATGTCTACATTTTCTATAAACAAATTGGAATTGTTTCCCCTTTTGATCTGGATATACTAAAAAAGAAATCTCTGATTTTGGGATAGAAGCCTTTATTTATTTTTATTTATTTATTTTTTAGTTAGGGGAGCCTGTTCCTGATAAAAAAGGAGGTGGGGGAGAGCCCACCAGCCCTTGAGTAAGTTTCCCGTCTCTCTCTCCTTAGCTGGCAGAAGGACTACAGAGATTTAACCCCAGGCCTCTTTTCAGTTTAATTCCCATGGACATCTCCCATTATGGCAAAGCCAGCTGATAGGAAATCAGAGATGAAGCAATATTAAGTGTTACCCAGGGGACCTCTCATTTGGCGTTAAGAACGAATCACCTTTAGCCTCTCTTTCCTCCGTCTCCGACACCTGCCAAGTATTGCCTGGGCTGTCAGTAGCTGGCTGGCGTGTGTGCAGGGTGGGAGCATTATAAGCATTTCTGCTCCTTCTCCTTGGTTCCAAAGCTTGTTTATGTTTCATTACCTTTTTCATCCAAGGTGAACATGAGCTGTTAGGCTGTGCTCATGAAACAATTGTTTGGCTTGTATACAGAAATTTTCTCACATTTTTGCAGGACCGATTTTCTCCATGCAAAGCACAAAAAAATGCTGTTCAATACACTTTCTTCTTTTCTCCTTGTACAGTAAATGAAGGATTCTTGGATATTTATCCAAAGTTTTGTCACACTGAAAAGAGACGACTGCATTGAGGTGATACCCCAAAGGGAGCAGCTTTGATGCAAGAAAAGCAAAACGCTTTTGTTTCTTGGGCTCATCAGAAGGTACTTCCTTTAGATCAGAGTTGGGATGCATGCACATTGCAAAAACTGGAATGAAAAAGGCAAACCATTTTTACTCAACAGAATTCTCTGTACAGGTCAAGGAAATGCCAAACTTAACAGATGTCTTAGACTGTGCCCTGCAGGTCAATAAATTAGAATTTTGTTGAACCAGGAAGAGGAAGGAATTCCAGGACTTCAGGTCCCCAAATGGAAATGCCCCTTAGGACAAGTCTAAACTAGGGAAATAGCACTGGAGCTCTTCCAAGTCAGTTGGCCCAGTCTCATGTAACTCATTTCTGGGCCCCCTGAAGCTGTTTGTTCAACTCTGCCTTCTACAACGCTGCAGTGTCAAAGGGAGTTAATCATTAGCAAGTGTGAATAATGTCAGTGTAACACAGCATGATTGCAGTTCTGTCTGTTTTGACGCAATTTTAAGCATTTGTCAGAGTTTACCAAACAACAAAAAACATGACCACAGAATGTTAAAATAGCATGAAATTTGGGGAGCAGTTAATTCACTTTCTAGCACTTTACATCGCCATTCTCATTGTTTTCCTAGGGGAGAGTGTTGGGTGAGGCCTTGCAGGTGATATAATATTACTGACTGGCATGGTATAGTCTGATTCAGCTCAAGTCAGCTTAATGAGGCTCATCTCCAGAGACCCAGGCTTTGGAGAATGATCTAAATGTTTAGGTGTAGGGTCCTTAACCTCCCCATTTCCCTTCTCCTTTGTCAGAGCCACAAGTACTGCTGTAGAATTAATATGGCCCCATGTGTGACCCAGAGCCTATTAGGCCTCCTGCTTGTCCCCTGGGCTCAGGATCATGAGTCTAAGCCTTCTCTTTTGACTGGAACTGCAGAGGCCCTGGTCCTGAAACTCTGAGGTTGAGAATGGGATGTAAAGTCATGTACCTGCAAGCATTGAAGGATGAGTTTTTCTTTTTTTTTTTTTTTTTTTGAGATGGAGTTTCGCTCTTGTTACCC
>NW_022436969.1:4886351-4899363 GCF_009761245.1 Sapajus apella | reverse complement strand
TTTTTTGAGATGGAGTTTCGCTCTTGTTACCCAGGCTGGAGGGCAATAGCACGATCTCGGCTCACCGCAACCTCCGCCTCCTGGGTTCAAGCAATTCTCCTGCCTCAGCCTCCAGAGTAGCTGGGACTACAGCACATGCCACCATGCCCAGCTAATTTTTGTATTTTTAGTAGAGACGGAGTTTCACCTTGTTGACCAGGATGGTCTCGATCTCCTGACTTCGTGATCCACCCTCCTCGGCCTCCCAAAGTGCTGGGATTATAGGCATGAGCCACTGCACCCGGCCAATGAAGGATGAGTTTTTCTTGGGCTCATCTGAGTTCTGGATGAAATGAGAGTTATCATCCTAAAATATAATCAAGAATTCCAGCGGGCAACCAAAATGGTTGTCCAGTTTTAGAGTCGTGGGCTTGAGGAGGCACTCAGCCAAGCTCTTCCAACAGCAGCTGAGTCCCAGGCCCTGGAGTGCCTCTGAAAACCAGTCACATGTTATAACTATGATCATTAGGATGCTCTTCCAAGAAGGTGCACAGACAGACTTCATCTTTTCCTGGGATCAGAGCCTCTCAGATATGCCCTTCTTCAGTTTACACACCACCATTCATTTGCCTTGCTGCTCAACCCAAAAAGTCAGGGCACATTAGGTCAGTCACCAAATCGTGTACCCTAAGATTGCCTATTATCCCTCTGTTCTCTCTTCCTGCTGCCATGGGCTTAGTTTGGTACTTGTAATTTCTCTCTTGGATTCCTTTTAGTTAGGCTTTATGACCCTCAAATTCAGCCGAGATGTTGCCAGAGTCCCCTCTTTAAAATGAAGAATTGCTCCAAGTACTCCTTGCATGTTCAGCTGCCCCTTTCTGGTAGAAAAAGCCCAGCCCTTGGATCCAGCCATTGCTTCCTAATTGGGGCTTTATTTTCAGCCCCATTTCTATTTTTTTCATCCTCACAGTACATAGCAGAGCTTTATGTGTCATGGACTTTCACACCTCTTGGCTTTTTCAAGCTGTCCCCTTTACCTGGGATATCCTTTGTTCGTGGCCCCCTCGAACATTCCATTTAGGAACTGTCCTTAGGAAGCTGCTCATTGACTCCCATCCTCTCTGTCCTGCCTCCTACCCACCACCTTGAACTAAACGGCCGCCTTTGTACTCCATTAAGTCTTAGTCCATTGCATACTAAAGGATTTGATTCAAAATATTTTTCTTGGCTAGATTGCAGAATGAAATGATCCTAACTTGGTAGTTTTCAACCTTGCTGCACTTGGCAACTGCCTGGAGATCTGCTGCTCTGGTGAAGGGAAACTGATTCAGTGGAGGAGGAATAAGTCTATCTGGGAGATTTCTGGGGAAAACACACTGGGTCCCACTCCCTAAGGTTCTGACCTGCATGGTGTGGGGTATGGTAGGATCTCAGGGTTTAAAACCGCTTGTGAGGTGATTCTAATGTGTGTTAAGTTTGCGATCCTCAGTTTTAACAGAACTCACCTTATTAAGGATAAATAGGTACATCTGGTGTTATAGTTACACTGGTGGTGTCTTTCTGACATGATTTGTAAGTTCTTCCTCTTTCTATTTCTCAATCAAAAGCTTTATAATTTTTAAAATACAGGCACCAAATGCAGTAGAGAATTGAGCCAAGCATGGAAGAAGCTCTTGATTCTGAACTCACTGTAGAATCATTACCTAAGAAACAAAAAATATGGATGCCTGGACTTGACCCTAGAGCTTAAAGAGCACATCAACTTCTCTGCATTACTCTGGATGGCAGCCTGCACAAGCCATCATTGCTCTTTGGGGAGAGGGGTCTTTTCAAAGATTGTCAGGAGAGAAGGATGGAGGGAGATTGGGAGAGCAGAAATAAAAGAAATGGGGAGGGAGGAAAAAGTACATACGACACTTAATGGGAATATTACCAATAACAGATTTAGGTTCCATTCAGTACCACCGACACAAGCTGTGGGAAACTGCTTTCACTTCATGCTTCTTAGCTACTGATCCTTGCATTTGGTAATAATTGTGGTGAAAAGGAAAATCCAAATTTGCTCTGCACAGTTTAAAGATTTTCATCCTTGGAAAATCTGGTAGAGGAAGGGAATCAGTGGAGGGCTTTCTCATCTCACTCTTGGATAAGATGCTCAACTGGCAACCCGAACTAGTAGTTCAGTGGCAAAGTCAAAGCCGAGATGCTTTATTCCCTGTTAGTATGTCCCATAGAACTCTTAATAGCTTGCCTTGGAGTCAGAGAGAAGGGGGAGAAACAAATGTTTCCTTTACACTCCCCTCTTTGAAAAACAGAGTTGGTGTAGCTGGTTTCAACTTGTTACTGTGGATATGGCTTGTCCTGTCTATTCAAATTCCCTCCACCCCCTGCCTAATTCATTGCAAACATACTAGGACACTAGAAAGCAGCAAATGAAATGGAGAGTCTAGTTTTTAAACCATGAATTTCAGAAAAGTAGTATATGGAGACAGAGTGTTATGTTATTCATTTAAATAAGAGACATAGCCAGATAAAGTACAAATATAAGAACTCCTCTGAATTTTGTATTTTCTTGAGGCTCAGTTGTTGAGGATAGCATTAAAGGAATGGTGAGCACATGTGACCTTTTTAATCATGAAAAGTTTATGAGACATATGCCTTTTTAGGTGGAGCTTACTGCTCTAGCTTTAAGAAGGTACAGGGTTTCTATCCCTTGATGATGGAAAGGTGTCTTGGACTCTGCTGTTTTCCAGCCAAAAGCTTACTTTTCTAACAATGCAATGAAGAACTTTTATCTTACATCGCATTGATGCTTTTCACACTCAGGTCCACAGGGGGCGCCCTCTTTGAGCCCTGTAGCTAGCTGGGGCTTCTCTAGTGCCTGGCCTGAGAACAGCACTCAGTAAAGGCTTGTTCCTCCCCCCATCCTTTCCTTTCTATTTTCTCTTCATGTGAGGGTACCTCTAGAATAACTGTGCTTCTTATCTTCCCAATACGAGGGAGCAATAAAGATTACCAAGGTTTTCCTCTGTTTCAATCCTGTTTTTAAACACCTTATGTAATAAAGAAAAACAAAATGTTGAGCAAACTTGAATGGGTGCCTTTTAGTCCTTATGTTTCCTATTCTATTTAAATATTGCACTACATAGTTTCCCAGATGGCCTATAATAATCCTGATCTCCTGGAATTCATAGCCTGTGTAATCTATACCCATTAAGTAACTTGCTTTTAATGAGTAGGACATGTCAATCTTGAGAACATATTACAAGAGAGTGTGACTTCTGTCTTGCTAGTAGATCCTCCCTGATGGCTTCACGAAGCAAGTTGCCATGTTGGGGAAGACCATGTGGCAAGGATCTGAGGACAGCCTGAGCCAATAGCTATCTGGAAATTGAGATTCTTCATCCAATAGGCCAAAATAAATCAAATCCCAGCACCACATATGTGAGCTAACAAGCAGATTCTTCCCCAAGTAAGCTTTCAGATGAGACCCTGGCCCTGCTTGAGTGCTTGATTGTAGCTCTGTGAGAGACTGTGAGTCACAGAACCCAGCTAAGTTGTGCCAAGGTTATTGACGCACAGAAACTGAGATAACAAATATGTGTTGTTTTAAGTGGCTAAGTTTATGGCAATTTGTTACACAGTAGCAGATAACTCATAAAATACAAACAATAATATAGTGTTGTCATATATAATTCCTTCATTGTTATAAACATTTGGTTTCTCTTACCTCTATAAAATGTTGATTATTGTTATTATTTTGAGACAGGGTGTTACTCTGTCACCCAGGCTAGAGTATAGTGGCAAGCTCACTGCAGCCTTGAGTTCCTGGGCTCAAGACATCCTTCCAGCTCAGCCTTCCTAATATCTGTAACTACAGGCATGTACCACCATGCCTGGCTGATTTTTTGTAGAGATGGGGTTTTGCCATGTTGCTCAGGCTGGTCTCCAACTGCTGGCCTCAAGAATTCCTCCTGTCTTGGCCTCCCAAAATCCTGGGATTACAGGCATAAGCCACCGTACCTGACTGATAAAAATGTTGTAATAAAATTCTGGAGAGGAAAGAGATGACTCTCTCTTTTTTTTTTTTTTTTAAAGACGGGGTCTTGCTCTGTCACCCAGGTTAGAGTACAATGACATGGTCTTGGCTCCCTGCAACCTCCGCCTCCCGGATTCAAGTGATTCTATTGCCTTGGCCTCCTGAATAGCTGGCACTGCAGGTGCATGCTACCACACCTGGCTAATTTTTTGTATTTTTAGTAGAGATGGGGTTTCACTGTGTTAGCCAGGATGGTCTTGATTCCCTGACCTCATGATCTGCCCACCCTGGCCTTCCAAAGTGCTGGGATTACAGGCGTGAGCCACTGCACCTGGCCAGAGATATTTTATGTGACTTGGCATCTCCCTCGAAGTATTTAGTAAAGGCTTCTTTTTTTTTTCATATAGTAAATGCCATTAAATATTTTTTGAATGAATCAGTAAAGGTGTATTTTTCTTGATGTTTTCAAAAAATGACTTGGATTCATGCCTTCTGATATTTGGCATGTCTGATTCTGCTATGTTCACGTAGTTAAAAGGTTCATGCTTATTTTTTCTTGATCAATAAAGAAAAACTGTGTCCACAAAACATTATATATATATATATATACAGGAATGTAGAGAACAAATAGTTCTACTTGTTTGCAGGTTTAATGAAGAACCATATTGAATATAGTTTAGAAAGTGGGGTGAAAAATATTTGACCTACAGCTTCTGGGTCCTGATCATTTTCTGACTGCCTTTGCCCACATTTTTCATGCTACTCACTGAAAAAGATGATGCTTTGTAGTATTGACAAATCTTTTCTTTTGGCTGCTGAGATCTGTGTTAAGAAAGACATATATCAATCACTAATTTGTAAGACCTAGTCAAATGGGGGGGAACCCATGAAAATATAAATACAAAAACAACAAGCTGTATTATAATTAACAGTTTGCTTTTTTCTGACCTCCTCCACTTTTCGGTACATCTTTTTTAGACACAGATAATAACCACGTGGGAGGTGAGAGGAAGGTCAGATTGGAGGCAGCCTTCCCACTCTTCTTTAGAGGAAGTCGTCTTTGTCTTATCTTTCCTTCCTTTACAGCACAAAAAGTTCTTAAAAGATAGTGCTGACTTCCCTGAATGGCTTCCCCATTCCTATTCCATTGTGGTAGCATTTTTGGGTCTGGACTCTGGACTTTGAATTTATAGCTGTCTTGTGTTCTCACTCTGGCAGAAAGACATCCTCTCCCTCAGGCACCTTGCCTCTTAACTCACTGCTTTGAACTACAGCCATATGGGTATGTGATCAATCTGTCCTCCTCCAGAAATCCAACCAGGGCAGGCAGGGGAATCCATCTGGACCCTCTGTAGCTCTCAGAGAGGTGGGAGAGAGCCCATCAGGTCTGGGCAGGCAGTAATTGCCCCCAGGTATAGCCAGGGACCCCTCTTCATCTAGATGGCTCGAGATACACCATCCTGAACCTTGGCCCCTGGCCCCATTCTTTCCTGATGGGTAGAGGAGGGTAAAGTTAATACTTACAGGAGTATTGTATTTCCAGTTCTTAACTGTGCTGCCTGTAAGCATGGCACAAGAACTACATGGGCAAACAAAGTACTGAATTTCAGTAAGGCAGTTTAGCAAATTCTCTTATGAATCTGAGGGAATCTGTGGATTGGATGATTCTGCCTTGAGGCAGCATTGTCAACTGATGGACCCACTAGTTCCTGAATCCTGCTGACTAATGGATCATTGTCAACTTGCTAGACCTTTGAAGAAGGTCTGTATTTAATCTATACTATTCAATGTTTGTTATCAGTAACTTGGATTAGATTATTCATGACAAGCTTATCACTTTTGTTGATTTTGTGAAGCTGGATGAGGTTCGTAAAGCTATTGAATGACTGAATACAAATCCAGAACTATTAGAACAGTGGGTGAAATCTTACATTATGGTCTTACACTTGGATTTAACACACACACTTCTTAGTACTATTTGTTCTTGTTCCTCAGACAAGGGAGGATTGGACTGTACTCACTGCAGTTGTGTAGAAGGCAGAATAGTATGGTCTTGGGGGAGAAGCCAAAAGCTGGCCAGGCCATTCAACAAAGCAATACCCAAAGAGGTTAGGGAGGCAGACAGCATTTGGCTACCAAGCCAGCCAGATAGGGATCTGTTGACAAAGAAGTCTTGGAGAGGGTGGGGGAGGCAGGTTGTAGGCAAAGCCTGGGGCAGTTCCTGTGCTGATGGTTGCTGTACTGTTTTTTATTTGTTGAGATGGCCTTAGGCATGGGTGGAGAGGGAACAGTTAAAGGCATCAGCCAGGTGTGAACAAACATAAATACAGAAAGGGGAAACTGTGTTTGGAGTAGCATGCAGAAAAAAGGCTCAGGGACTTGAGTTGAAAGCATGATGTGAGTGAGTATTAAAATGCACTTGCCAAAGTAGCTCATTTGATCTTTGGCTGCTCTGATAGATGTCCATAGAATTTGTAATGGGTCTTGGTCTGATATCTCCCAGTGTATGGAGTTCAGTACTGGACACCACATTTCATGAGGATTATTGACACACCAGAAGGGAGCCAGAAAAGAGGCTTCTTTTATTCATGAAGTCACCAAATATTTGATGAACACCTACTAAGTGTCAGCTGCTTTCCTAGACACTGGGGATCTAGTCACAAACAAGAGAGACAAGGTCCCTGTTCCTAGTTAGCGTCTGTTCTACTGGACAGAGAAGTAGCAAAGTTGTACAATAAATAAGATCATTATATACAGGAATAAATCTATGAAAAATAAAGTAGGATGATGTGCTAGAAAGTGACTTAATGGTAGGGAGATGGGAATAATGTGCTTATTTAAGAGTGATCAAGGAAAGCTTCCCAGAACAGCTGAGGTCTGATGAATGAGTAAGAGGTAAGCATAGAAAGACCCAGGAAAATAATTCTACAGGTAGAAGAGACAGCCAGTGCAAATGCCCTGCGGAGGGAAAGCCTTAGAAAATAGAAAGGGGGCCAGTGTGTCTGGGAAGCAGTAAGCAGTATGAGAGCAGGGCAGCAAGCTTAGGTCAGAAATGCAAGGCAGAGTTGGCTAGTGCCAAGGACTCTAGTGATGTGGTGCAAAATGATCCCATTTATTGTATTTTATTACACAATCGGGTACACAGCACTTACTGTGTGCCAAGAACTGTTCCAAGTTCTTCGCAAATGTTAACTCATTCATCACCATGAAAATTGTGGTGGTAACTGATAACCAAATTGGATTTTATAGATAAAAAATCTTATAATTTTAATTTTTATCTTACAATTATTTCATTTGAAACATATAAATAAGTCAGATTAAAAGGGTTTTTTAACATGGTGACTTTACATACTTTGAATGCAAAGCACAGAAAAGATGAAATAACATGTCCAAGAGTCAAATCCTGTGTATTTTCACCTTGATGTCATTTGTTGTTTGAGCAATAAAGAAGGAGCAGAGAATATTTAACCCAGAGAAGATGTATCTTTGAGGTAATATATCTCGCTGATATTTCTCCATGGTATCATAGAGCTATAATACCATCACCATGTTTCAGTATTTGATCGGCTGTTCACAGTGACCTATAACAGCTGACCAGAGACCCTGTGAGTCCTCTTTTCACACTGGTTAGGGTCAAATATTTGCTGAGTTATTGTTTTTTTAATTGTTGCTGTTTTGTTTTGTGAAAACCTCACTGTATTAGAAATATGCTTAAAATCTTTCCAATTCGTGGTTTTGGTTCTTAAATTAGGGAGGAAGGAAGGAGTGCAGCACATACAAGCATGATGCTGCTCTCATTTATTTATTAAATTAACACATATTTCATTGAGCACCTCTTCTGGGTAGGACTGTGCTTGGTGCTAGGTATAGAGAGATGAATGAAACAGATATGGTTCTTGCCCTTACAAAGCTTACACTCTATGGGGAGAGATAGACAACAAACAGGATAAAAGCACATATCTATGTAATTTCAAATCTTATTAAATGCTAAGGAAGCAATGAAATACGTTTTTGTTATCTATTGTGCATTATAACTCCTACCGAAATTTAGCTGCTTAAAACAACCACAGTCATTTATTTTGCTCACATATCTGCCACTTGGACAGGGCTCAGTGGGAATAGCTTATCTCTGTTCCACACAACACCAGCTGAGGTGCTTGAAGGGTTCACTTCCACAGTGGCTCACTCATGTATTTAACGCTGGTTGTCATTTGGAAGCTCAGCTAGGGTTGTGGCTGGGGGCCTCCTTTCCTCTCTACTTTAGCCTCTCTGTGGGACTGCTTGGGCTTCCTCATAGCATGGTGGCTAAGTTCCAAGAAACTGTCAGCCTTTTTAAGTCCTAGGCCCAGAAATGGACAGAATCACTTTTGCCATGGTCTGTTGGTCAAGTAGTCACAGAGCTCACCTAGATCCAAGGACATCTAGCCCAAGAGTGGTCATAAGCCAGCTCTTGATTAGAAGAATGTAAAACAAAAAGTGTGGCCATCTTTGATCTATCATAAACTGTTATTTCATAAGTTTCTATCTTTAAGTCTACTGCTCTAGTTTTTTTTTTTTTTTTTTTTTTTTTTTTCTGCTTTTTTTTTTTTTTTTTTTTTTTTTTTTTTTGCCTGCTGATTTCCCCTGTAATTATGAGTTATTGACATTGGCTTATAGATGCTGGCTTAGCTGTGAGTTTAAGGTATGACAGGTTTATGAAGATTGTTAATTAACAGATTATCATGTTTCTCTGTTGATTATATATTTTCTTTAAAAAATCTCTTTATTAAATAAGAATTAAAGAGCAGGATACAGACTATGAATCCCTGTATAAAATTAAACATGAATTCTGGGTATTTAAAACTTTATAAAATCAATAGGCCCTTAGTTAAGCTTTGTTCCATCATCAGGTTCTGAATCTTATGGGGTTCTTACATGTCCTAGAATATCATAGTCATGTCCCACCTCATGTGGGACGTGTCCTTTCGAGTTATTCAGTTTTCACAACCAAAAATGGAGATACTACTAACTTGAAAGGTGTTTAGGAAGATTAAACAAGCTACCTTAAATGAATCACCTGTACACAAAGTAATTACTCAATAGAAGTTCCTTTCCTATCTCCTTTCCAGACTCTGATCACTTTGTGTCTTTCTTCCCTCAAGGCAAACTCATCAAGAGAACAATCAGTTACCTGGTAGCTATTTTTACCAGTCCTTGCTTCACTTTCTCCCTCAGTCATTGACTGACTTGGAAACATTTGGGGCTAAAATGTGATATTTCTGATTCACACACGTGTGTTCACACACACACGTGTACACGGACATGACATTATTTCTCTCTTTGCTCACTTAGCAGTGAGACAAAAGGTCTAGCTCACTTAAAAACTTGTCTCTGAGTTCTGATACAGTAAAAACTAACCAGAGAAAAGTAAAACACATTTGAAGAGAAATAGGAGATTTTAAGAAGGATACAGATGGCTTCTTCACAGCAGCAGGCGCTCCCCTTATTATCTTTCTTTCACTGGTACCTTGATTTTTCTACCTTATCCTCAACCCTGATCAGAGGAAGCCATCAGGGGTAGAGAAGGTAAGCCCTTTCCCTAGTTCAAGCCGTAAGCCCTGCAGATCCGTCCCCCGTATCCCTCTGTGCAGCCTGGCTTATCCATTCCGGAAGGTTTGTTTGTTTATTTCTTCTATGTGCAAACTGACGGATCAGGAGAGAGAAAAGGAAGGAATTACCTCGGATGGCTGGAGCGGAGAACTAATGAAGGGAAGGCTCCAGGGCTTTGCCAATGGGGCATCTGGCCGGAAAATCTGTGGATGAATCAGCACAAGTGGATGCTTACTGTTATAAAAATGGCCCAAATCACATATTCTAGTGATCGTTGCTGATGGTATCATATTAAAAATGAACTGCTGTGGAAGAATGCTAACTTTTGTTGGTGCTTGAGGTGTAGGAATCCAGAGACATTCGATTGGGTCTTTTGAAAGCAAAAGGCCAGTCTCCAGACACGTTTTAGTGTCAGCATTCAGACTTTCACAGCTTAGGCTATCTCTGTGTGCTATTATAAATTGATGTCATTACAAAGATGTTATAATGCCTATCTTTTCTCCTAGAATCGTGAAAAGGACTATCCTTTACATGGAATTGGATATTAAAAGCAGTTTCTTATCCATGTGTCCTAAAGCAATAAATGACATCCATGATTAATTAGTGCCTGGGTGATTCCTGGAATGCTAATTGTCATTCTGTGGTTTAAAATCACAACCTGGGATTTTCTTTTTTGTCTTTTGTCCCTATGTGACTCTGAGTAGCCAAATTTAAGTATTGTTTGCTCTACATGCTTGACATAGTTTACGTGGCTAGCAATTATGACTGCCAAATATTTTACATTGTGAAGCCAAATGGCAAAGTCACAATTATAGGGCACAAAAAGGAAATCGGATATCAAGTATGATATTGCACCTTCAATAGAGAATGAGAGTTAAGGACATGGCCTATGGAGTTGAACTGACCTGAGTGAGAACTCAGCTTTCTCATTTAATGACTGAGTGCCTTACAGTCATTTAACATCACCGAACCTCTGTTTCCTCATCTGTAGTATTGAGATAACAATGATAATAACCTCATTAGGTTCTTACATGGAATAAATGGGACAACCCATAGAAAAGATTTAGCATAGTTCCTGGCACAGGACTCAGTAAATACTATATATTATTTGTGCAGGAATAGATGTGGTATCTGCAACTTTGCTAGATAACCTTGGAGGGTTAGTTAGCCTTTTTTCCTTTTCTATAAGTTCTTTTCTTTTTTTCTTTCTTTTTTTTTTTTTTGAGACAGAGTCTCACGCTGTCACTCAGGCTGGAGTAGAGTGGCTTGATCTCGGGGCTCACTGCAACCTCTGCCTCCTGGGTTCAAGCGATTCTCCTGTCTCAGACTCCCGATTAGCTGGGATTATAGGCACCTGTCACTGCACCCTGCTAATTTTTATATTTTTGGTAGAGATGAGGTTTCACCATCTTGGCGAGCCTGGTCTCGAACTCTTGACCTCGTGATCCATCTGTCTTGGCCTCCCAAAGTGCTATTACAGGTGTGAGCCACCATGTATTTCTGTAAGTTCTTATTTGCTTATTTGTTAGCGTTGCAGATTGGATTCAGTATCTGTTAAATACTATCTTGTATTGGTATTTGTCTTTGCGTATGTGTCTGATTGTGCCAAGTCCTCTGTTATGTCTTGGAGGGTAGGGACTGTGTCCCATATCTCTTTGTCATTTCTACTGTGACTTAACTGGTGGTTTGCACACTGTGTGTGCTCAATGCTGATTGATGATAATGGTGAGCAAATCATAGTGTGTGGTGGAAGCAAATGATGATCAGAGATTTTGCTTTCATGTGCATGAGAAAGCTTCAAGTTTGCAGGAAAAAGAACTCCTTTTTTTCTTTATGGCTAGACATGTCACCCTTCCTCCTGGACAGTCACTTTACACCCTCTAACTTTCACTGGATGAAACAGGCAGATGAACACATGTAAATATTCATATGTCATAGCTACTGGCAATATAACTCCAGATGACTGTATATACACATTTTGGGGTCAAAAGACTTTATTACTGTAACTTTGGACAAAAGATGTTCTATGAATACAGAGCTCTTTAAAAATTGTGGTAAAATATACATAAAATTTACCATAAGAACCATTTTTAAGTATATGGTTCTCTGCCATTAAATACCTTACTGTGCAAACGTCAGCATTATCCATCTTCAGAACTTCTCATATTTACCTGCTGAAACTCTGTACCCGTTAAACACTGACTTCCCCTTCCCACCACCCTCACTCCCCAGCCACTGGCAACATCATTCTACTTTCTATCTCTATATGTTTGAGTTTAGGTACCTCATATAAGTGAAATCATACAGTATTTGTCATGTTGGGACTGGCTTATTTTATTTGGCATAATGTCCTTGAGGTTCATCTATGCTATAGCAGGTATCAGAATTTCCTTCTTATTTAAGCCTGAGTAGTATTCCATTGTGTGTATAGACCACATATCGTGTATGGATTCATCCAATGATGACTCTCAGGTTGCTTCCACCTTTTGGCTATTATGAATAATGCTGCTGCAAAACATGGCTATCCACTTTTTACAAATATGGCAGTGTATTAGGGTTCTCCAGAGAGATAGCACCAATAGAATATAGATAGATAGATGGATATAGCTTCAGATAGATAGATGAGAAGGGATTTATTAGGAGATTTGGATTGTATGAATATGGAGGCTGACAAGTCCCGTAACAGGCCTTCTGCAAGTTGGAGACACAGAGATGCTGCTAGTGTGGCCCCATCCCTGTCCGTAAGCCTCAGAGAACCTAGGCTTGGGGCAGGGGTTGTGGGGAGGCAGGGGTCACTGGTGTAAATCCTGGAGTCTCAACATTCGGTTCACTGACTGACTTTCTGATCTCTTCTGAAAACACCCTCATAGGCAGAAAGAATGCTTTACTGGTTCTCTAGGTATTCCTTAATCCAGGCAAGTTGATATCTAAAATTAAGCATCATAGGTAGTGTATACTATGATTAACAGCTTGCTTACGTAACTCTCAGGTTCATGCCTTTCATAGAAGGATTAACACTGGCTACCATCCTATAATGATACAGTTTTGTTTTCTGTTTTTCTGCATGTGTCACTATGTGAACTATTTTCTGCTTATGGGGACTGGTGTCTACAGCCTGTGTGAGTATTGTGGATGTGCTTCTGTTTCGGTCTTCTTTTTTGAGAGAAATATTTGAGAAGAGGGCTTACTGCTTAAAATTAAAGTTTGGGAATTGCTTGCTTGAGTTGGATTCGCCCAAAAAAGAAAAATGTAAAAAATGAGACAAAATTTAAGCAAGCTACGCTGATACACGTCTCAGGCACATCCTGGAAAAACAGCTTCCTCTGCCCCATGCCAGGCTACATGCTACCATTTGAATGGTATCAACTTCCTTGTTGTTTAGAAGGAAAGGGCTCAGGGCTGGGC
>NW_022436969.1:4768442-4886251 GCF_009761245.1 Sapajus apella | reverse complement strand
AAAAAAAAAAAAAAAAAAAAAAAAAAAAGGAAGGGCCCTGGTGGCACTCATTCTGTGACTTGGTGCGCATATGGCAAACCCAGTGCTGTCATAAAGAATTCAGTGATCCCAGACCTGATTTATTTTATTTTAAAATCTGAAGATGAGGTTCTTTTGAGGTAGTAAGTTCTGAGCACCAGCATTTGCAGATTATCACAGCTCAGGGCAGAAACACTTTCTTATACAGGGAAACCTGAGTAGAGTGAGCCTCCTCTCCTCCTGCTGGTGAGACCAGAGAAGTGTTTCTAACATTGTTGAAATGAAGCAAAATTATCCTCCTTTTGACCCTGTGGCAGCATCTGGGGTCATCTTTTGTTTACTGTGTATTTGCTTTTGACCTTTCGTAGGTCGTGGTGGCATATCCCAAACAAAGACTAGGGATTAAAACAAACAAACAGAGGCAAAACAAAACAAAGTCTTTAATCGTTCCAGATATCGCCACTCCACATGGCATTGTGGACCTCAGCTTTGAGATGATTTTATTTGAGAAGCCAACTGTGTTCTACATAACTTACACTGTCACCTGTCACATTGTAATATACCTAGTATATTAGTCCATTTTCACATTCCTGTAAAGAACTGCCTGAGACCGGGTAATTTATAAAGGAAAGAGGTTTAATTGACTCCCAGTTTTGCATGGCTAGGGAGGCCTCAGGAAACTTACAATCATGGCAGAAGGGGAAGCAAGGCATCTTCTTCTTAAGGTGCCAGGAAGGAGAGTGAACACAGGAGGAACTACCAAACACTTATAAAATCATCAGATCTCGTGAGAACTCACTCACTATCATAAAAAAGCATGGAGGAAATCACCTCTGTGATTCAGTTACCTCCATCTGGTCTCTCCCTTGACACATGGGGATTATGGGGATTATAATTCAAGATGAGATTTTGGGTGGGGACAGAGCCAAACCATATCACCTGACAAGCGTCAGACACCCATGGTGCTTTTCTCCTGTGCTCCCCCTTCTTTCATTTTCACCTTAGTGGGCTAAGGCACAGGCCATGCATCAAGGTGCATTTTGCAAAGGCTAATGGGGGCCGAGGAACGCTCAAGCAGCCTGTCTATGGGGATAAAGAATAAGGTTGTATACAGGGGAACTGGAGGATTAATGCCTGTCACATGGAAGGCCCTCCATCTGTAGTTATTGGAAGAACAAATGAATGAAAGAGAAGCATCGCTGTGACCACAGATATAAATTGGCAATGAATATCTAATATTAATTCCACTGTGCAGATGAGGAAACTGAATTATTGAGATAGTAACTGATTTCCATAGGCTCAGCCAGCTGGCTGCTGTCTTGTTAATGTCAGAAACAAGACCAGACGTTATGCTTCCAAGCTCAGAGCTGAAAGTGTTTGTGCTAGATTTATGCACTTGCTGACCCATTCCTGCTGATGGCCACTTTGATAAATCATTTCAATTAGAAACAGATGTTATCGTGGTATACATGGAGATAGGTCTCCCTGAGCTTCCAAACAGTGTAGTCGCTGTTTTATGGTTTCCTGTCTGTGTGTGGGTCTTTATTTGTACAAGTCTCATAAACAAACAAGCAAACAATAGCAACAAAATTAGCTGTGGTAGCATTTAAGTTTTCAGGAGAACTTTTTTAAGTATAAAGACATGAGTATTTCCCCAGAGATCATGATCAGCCTGGTTGGAAAATGAGCAGAAAAATGAAGAGCTTGGTTTGTTGTACAGAGTAATCAGAGAGCACTCACATAGCAATGGTAGTTTCTGGAAATTTTGATCTGGAAAACAATAATTAAAAATCTTTCCTGCTTTTACAACATCTGGTGCTAACCATCACATTCTGGGAATCTTGACTTGCATGCAGAGAGTTTCTTAAATTTCTTTCTCACTTAGTATTCATATTTCCCATTTAGTATTCACATGGCTTTTATTTTCTTATAATAATTTCCTTTTTTTGATTATATATTTAATACTAATATAAATTTTGCATGAATTTGGGGAAGATCTGTAATGGCGTAAAGATAAAATTTAAAAATGAATTATAATTCATTATTCAGAAATACCAATTTTTAACATTCTGATGTATACCTTTTATTCTTTCATATATTTTTGGTCTTTTTTTTCAAAATTGGAAGATCTATTACACATTTTGTTGTGCAATCTGCTTTTTTTCTTACTTAAAGATATTTTGTGGAAATTTCTCCATGCAATTGAATATTCTTCTAAATACAGTTTTTTTTAAAAAGGTGGCACAGTTCTAATTTGTAGATGTACCATATTTACTTAGCCATTTCTTTGTGGTAAAGTTTTAATAGAATTCTGACTTTTATAGTTCATATGCATATGGATAATATAGCATCTATTTTTATATCTATAAACTTTCTTCTAGAAATACATGTATTTTGAGCAGTGAAGTATCTGATCTTAATTTTGGATCACTCTTTCCCCCTGGGACCTTGGAATCAGAGCAAAAAATGAGAAAAAGAAACAAGATAATAACAAAAGTTGGGGCAAGTTAGTATTAGTTGAACTGTAAAAATTCTTCCTGCTGCCAGCCTGCCTTCCTGGCTCCCTCCCTCCCTTGCTATTATAAATGCCTACTGTGTTTCAGGCATAGTGCTAGCCTTATGGAAGAATAATAAGCAAGTGCTAGTTCCTACTTTAATAAACATATCACAGAAAGTGGAAGCTGCAGATGTGTCTAGCATTTTACTGTGGGAGAGTGGAGGTAGATGGTCCCTGAAATTACATTAGCCTTGTAGGAAAGGCAAAGTAGGTGATTGCTGAGTTGTGATTTGAGTGGTGCTGCTTAAAGGCATGTGTGTTTGTGCATATGTCCACATGCTTCATGGGTGACCAAGGGCATGCAGTAGAGAGAAAGTGGGTTGGATGAGTTGAGCACCACTGACTCAGAAACTGGGAAACTCAGCGCTTCATTCTCAGTTCACTTCTGAAAATAATAATAATAACATTTTTAACTTACTTTTTTTCTTTTTAAAATTTCAATAGTTTTTGGGGTACCCATGGTTTTATGTTACATGTACAAGTTCTTTAGTGGTGATTTCTGAGATTTTAGTGCACCTGTCACCCAAGCAGTGTACACACCACCCAATATGCAGTTTTTTTGATCCCTCCCCCCTCCCAAGCTTCCTCTGCTGAGTCCCCAAAGTCCATTGTATCATTCTTATTCCTTTGGGTCCTCATAGGCTTAGCTCCCACTTATGAGTGAGAACATATGATATAGTTGGTTTTCCATTCCTGAGTGACTTAACTTAGAATAGTGGCCTCCAGCTCCATCCAAATTGCTGCAAAATACATTATTTATTCCTTTTTATGGTTGCGTACTATTCCATGGGATATATATATATATATATATATACACCACATTCTGTTTATCCTTGTTAGTTGATGGGCACTTAGGCTGGTTCCGTATTTTTGCAATTGTGAATTGTGCTGCTATAAACATACATGTGCATGTGTCTTTTTCGTATAGTGACTTCTTTTCCTTTGGGTAAATACCCAGTAGTGGGATTGCTGGATCCAATGGTAATTCTACTTTTAGTTCTTTAAGGAGTCACCACACTATTTCCCATAGTAGTTGTGCTAATTTACATTCCCACCAGCAGTGTAAAAGTGGTCCCTTTTCACCACATCCACACCAACATCTATTGTTTTTTGATTCTTTATGGTCATTCTTGCAGAAGTAAGATGGTATCTCATTGTGGTTTTAATTTGCATTTTCCCAATGATTAGTCATGTTGAATATTTTTTCATGTTTATTGGCTGTTTGTATATCTTGAAAATAATTATCAAATACCTACTTTGTGGAATACAAAGCTGAAGTCCTATGAAATTCATTCTTGAACCCACATGTTCCATCATATTGCAAACTTTTATCTCATTCATTCATATTTACTAACCATTCATATTTGCAAACTCTTAACACCAAAAAAGTAAGTAAAGAAAAAGAAGAAGCAATTGTCACCAGCTGGCTGCCAGTTTCCTGCTTCTATTCCCAGATTCTCTTATCTCTTCAGCATACTCCCTGATGGACTGGATGTGGCTGATGTGTAGGTAAAATTGGACCATATCTTGTCATTATTGTGTCTCTGCTGACAGAAGTCATGGGATCAGATTGGGTCTCAAGTGTTGTCTGATCAGGGAGATTGCACCTTCTGTGGGGTTCTGGTCTGTCTCCCAATTGGAGTGCAGTCCTCCTGCCATGCCCATTTCTCCCTTCTCTCCACACCCCCATTCCCAGGCTCCTGTCTATCAGAAGAAGACAGGATTCCTACTGGCTCACGAAAATTCTTAATTCCAATGGGGACTTCTCTCTTGTTGACTTTTTACTACTAAGATCCTCATCAAAGTCCTAATCCATAGTAGAGCAGTGGATTATCTTGTGTAGGGTTACATGGTGTAGTTAGACTTGGGGACGGAACAATTTTGTAGCCATGTCTTATTGTCCAGTACAAAGTTATCTTTTATTCAGACACTCAAAACAAACATTCCATATAAAAAGAACCTGCTAACTAAACATAAACACATTTAGCATATGAGGGCAGATAACCACGCTCTTTAGTCAATTTCTCATGTACCTGTAAAACATATATTTTGAGACAGAGCTATATACATGCTAATAGAAAAATATTGTAATTATAGGCTGGATGTGTTGGTGGGTGCTGTAATCCCAGCACTTTGGAAGGCTGAGGAGGGCGATTTCTTGATCCTAGGAGTTCAAGACCAGCTTGGCCAAATGGTAAAACCCCATCTCTACTAAAAATACAAACACTAGCTGGGCATGGTGGTGGGTGCCTGTAATCCCAGCTACTTGGGAGGCTGAGGCAGGAGAATTGATTGAACCCAAGAGATGGAGGTTGCAGTGAGCCAAGATTAAGCCACTGCACTCTAGTCTAAGTGATAGAGTGAGACTCTGCCAAAAAAAAAAAAAAAAGAAGAAAGAAAAAGAAAGAAATTATAATTATAAATCTGGAAGTGGTTTAAAATTTTGCTTTTCTAAAATTGTGACTTTTTAGGCAATTCAAATGTATCATAAATTGTGAACTAATTTTTTAATTCCCAGTTGATACTTGAAAAATACTGGGGTTTAAAGAGGTTAAAGTGTTTGCCCAAGGTTACACAACCAGTAAGTTCAAAGGAGGGAATTTGAAGTCTAAAGTATTCTTAACCAATTTGCATCTTCAAAAGACATGTTTAGTGAACACCAATATACCATGCTATTTCATGTGGTACTCATGACAACCCCCTGGGGCATTGTTCTTCTTTTACTAATGTGGAAACTGAGGTCCTAAGGGATTAAGAGTAATGCTCAAGGTACATGTTTGTTATGTGACAGATCAAGAGAGAGTCTAACCCAAGTCTGTGTAACTCCAAAACCATGAAATCCCAATGCACCTTAATTCTTTCTGGAGCTGATATGATTGGAAATATGATTTGCTTCTAAAAAAAAATTACTTCCACTTCCGCTAGGTTTTCAGACTTGAGAAATCACTAGAAATGCGAATAAGTTGGATTTGGGTAGGGAGGGAGGAAAGAAACCAAGTAAACTCCTAACAGGGGCAGAGAAAGGAGATTTTTTTTTCCCCTAGCTCAATTTTCAAATGATTTTTGAATCTTTTTTTTTTGTTTGCTTCGATCAAATTCAGAGCATGCCCCATTTATTTGCAAACCTGGCTGGTATTATTTTTGTCATAGTAATTCACGTTTTCATAATTTTCATTTGCGATTGAAAAATGCTCTTGCACAGCGTTTTAAAATAGCAGGCAAACCAGCCTCAGAGCTCTTTCCCTGGGAAGGGTGGAGGTGGGGGTGGGGAGTCTTCTCCTAGAGGACAGAAAGGCAGAGTCGCTGGAGCTCTGACACCGGAGAAGATCCCAAAAAGTAGGACACCCCGGAGGGTATTTGGCATATAACAAGGTTGAGCTAGATCCCAATCGAAGCAAAATCAAAGCAGCCTGGCCTTACATTGGAGATGGGAGTCTGCCTGGAGCTGACAAAGCCCAGGCGAGGCAGGGCTTAATGACAGGAAAGGAAATGAAGACATTCCTCAGCTCTCCTTCCACCTTCTTTTTTCTCAGACCCAAAGATGCTGTATCAAATTTCATGCTAGGTGGAAAGAACACATATGCTGCCTACAGATGCCTCTGCTCACAGGTCATTTTGGCCCTGCCTGAAGTCAGTACTTTAAATGCGTCCTCAAAGGAAATCCTAAAGGAGATCATTCCCCTGCCAAAACACATATGTGTGGAGCGCATATACGCATTCATTCTGGAAATGAGGAAGGCTTCAAGGAAAAGTTTTGCTGGGAGTGCACAAAAAGCTCCTGGCCATGAGACCTGAGAGAGCAAAGTCCTTGCCAACTGATGCTGTGGGGAAGAGAGAATGCTTCATGGCCCAAGGAGTAGAATCTTGCAGCCAGCTCTGGAAGGGTTGGCCAGGGTTTCATATAGGAGTTTGCATTCTTCAGGCAGGGCCAAGTAGTTGGCATCCGTACAACAAAAGCATTCCCTAATGGGAAGCTACATCTTTGGCTTCTTTAATGTATGCCTTTCTATGTCTAGGTTATCCCAAGATTTTATTAGCTAAGGCAATTTTATAAAAACAACAACAACAAAAAATGAAAAAACAAAAAAACAACCAAGCAAACAAACAAAGAACAATAAGAACAAGGAACATACTATTGTGTTACGCGCGTGCGCGCGCGCGCGCGCGCACACACACACACACACACACACACACACACACACACACACACCCCTACTTAACCTTGTAACCAGAACCCAACAACTAACATCTTAGTACTTTCTTAAGCTGGCTTTTGCATTCAGAAATAATTTTACCTTTGACTAATCACATTTTGAAGTTATTCTTCATATAAACTAGCGATTTTCAACCTGGGAAGCATCAGAGCTTTGTACTTAGATATTCTGATTGAATTGTTCTGTAGCAGGTGCCAGGCTTCGGTGTTTTTACCTGCCCCCTGCATGGTTCTGATGTGCAGCCAGGGGTTGGGGACCTTGATGTCCGTGGAGAAGTACTACACACTGCAACTTCCTCCCCTGCTTCATGCATCCTTCTTGCTATTCCTAGATGAAAGCCAGAGCGGCAGGAATCAGAGTTTAAGCCACATTATGGTATGCTCTTAAGATTGTTATTCAAGTGGATTCCTTGTGTATTTTACTGTCACACTTTTGAGATACAGGAAATCCTTTTGACCTATTGATTTTGCAGAGCAGGTTTCTAGAAGTGTTAAGAATGCTCTGGAGGTCCTATGTGACTGACACAGTAATCTTGGGGCTTAGCAGAATACACTAGCCTCTGGCTGTGACATCCACAGAAAACTTCCCCCCATCAGGAGACACATATCTGAGAGAACACACTGGCATCTTTTCATTCACCTGAAAAATCAAGACAACACAAATGTAATCTATGTGTGGATGGATTTCATGCTCTGGGAGAATCCTACTGGTCATTAATTAGTCTTTTCACATTACCGTCATCACATTGTGCTTCCTGTTTTTTCACTGAGGAGGTGGAAGATCTTGGATTACTTGGTCAGAGTTATCTACTTATGATTAGACCAGTCAGTTCATAGTTTCTGACTGTAGTGAGTTCACTTCCCTTATAATGAATGCTGGCTCCTTTTCAAAGCCACAAAGAGAAATGATTTTTGACTTAAGGACTGAGAAAATAAAAAATATCTTTAGCTCTTAGGACATTATTTCTGACTAATTTGTAATATCCCAGGAGTCTGATTAGAACTTCTTATAGTAGGATTCCACATTTAAAAAATATAGGAGGTAGATATATTCTATATATTATCGAAGAAAATTATTTAAATAATTGCCTTTCAAAGGATTAGTAACTAGATGACAATACATTCGATAATTATCTGGGTTCTTTGAAAATCTTATAAATTTGAGAAAAAAGTCAATATAAATTTTCTCAAAGATACCCTAAAAATCTATAGTTCAGTTTGGACCTCTTAGCCTTTAAGTAAACAAGCAGCATTTAATTTTACGTATTCTCAAACTATAGTTCAGTTTGGACACTTCAGCTCTTAATTAAGTAAGCAGCACTTTATTTTATTTTAAAGTGCTATTTATTTGTTTAAAAACATTTACAAAGTTCAACATTCCAAAAGGGCAAATGATTAAAAGTTAAAAGACTTTTGCTCACCTGTCTCCCAACCACCCAACCTTCCCTTCAATTCAAACAGTGCTACAGTTTTTTGTATAGGTAACCTTTATTTATGCTACCTTTAAGTGGAATTGGATAAGGAAGTAGATTATTCTCACTGAAAGCCCAGAAAACAAGTTTTGATAGAAAATGAGGGAAAAAAGGAAAGTGGCATTACTTTTATGAAGTACAGTAGTATTTACTGCCAAATTACTTTCCAAAATGAATCTCTGTTAGTTGTTACCCAAATATAATACCTCCTCAGTAGATGTTGAGAAATATTTGCTCATTTAATTGGCTCTTGAGGGAGTGACATCTTCCTACACATCATTTGGTCTTGTGTGTTTTCTTCTGTTTCCACATCCTCTGTGAGGTTCTAGAATTAGGTAAATTGGGTAGTGAATTAGGTCAATGGTGGCTCATGCCTGTAATCTGAGCACTTTGGGGTGTCAAATTGAGAGGATCGCTTGCACCCAGGAGTTCAAGGCCAGCCTGAGCAACATAGCGAGACCCCATCTCTACAAAAAAAGTAAAGAAAATTAGCCAGGCATGATTGCATGTGCCAATAGTCCCAGCTACTTGGAAGGCTAAAGCTGGAGGGTCACTTTAGCCCAGGAGTTTGAGGTTGCAGTGAGCTGTGATTCTACTGCATTCTACTGCTGGAAACTGCATTCCAGCCTGGGCAGAAGAGTGAGACCCTTTCTCTAAAACAAAAACAAAAACAAAAAACGTAGAATTAGGTAAGCTGGCCCTCCTTATTGATTTCTCTATTGCCTATAACCGGCCTATTATGCTCATTTGACTTGAAGAGTGGAGTTCCGGCTTGCACCTTCTCATATGTGTAATTTGGATTCACAGGTGGAACTCCAGGTCTTATTCATGGTGCTGAGAAACTTGGAGCACTTTCTCCTGAGATGTGGGGCAGGAGAGAGCTGAGGCACTTTTCCTGTTGTGTTAAGAGCTGCCTCCTACTTTCCCAGCAGGAAAGAGAGCCCAGTTGGGGTGAGAAAGCAGTTTTTTAGCTACTGCTGCATGTCAAATAGGGCTTCCTATTGCTTTGTTTACCCTATTGGCTAATTCTATGATTTTAGTTCCAGGAGGGTTTTGCCAGGTGGCAAATATTCTAGGTGACTGGGAAACAGCAACGCCGTAGCAGAGAGAAACAGTGCAAGGCTCTGTTTCCACCCCGACAACGCTGACTTTTATTCCCTATCATTTTTTCCCTCTTTGATATTTTTATTTTCAAAAACCCAGAAGAATGCATGAAATGGGCTATACCGGACAGGTTGAAGCTAAGAAAGCAGTTTCCTTAGCAACTGTAGCCATATGAAAGGCTGGCAAGCCTTCCTTGTCTCATTTTTCATTTCATTTTCTGCAGTTCCTGAAAAGAGGTCAGGTGCTCTGTGTTAAGTTCACATTGCAGTTTTGCTTGTGGTACCTTCTGTACCAGAGCCAGGCAAGGCAGATAACTGTACATGTTACTGACTGCTTCTGTCTATTTCAGTTAGAAATGAGCACATTCACGCAGTCACATTTTGCAGTTGGTTTTCAAAGAATCACAGAAGGCTTTTCTGTGAAGAGTTCAAAAACAAAAGTATAAAAGCAAAGACCACCTATTTGCAGGTTGTTGGTCTTTAATGAGAGTTATTCTGATTTTATAATCATATTAGAATATTCTTGGTAATGGCAGACAGAACCACATTAAAAATAATTCAAATCAGTCCTCCACGAATATGATGCCTCTTCTAAAATTCTTTGCAAAATCTAAAATGGAAGTTTTTGGTTAACGTTTCTAAATTCAGTTCAACAATATTTGTTGCAGCTCTGATTCACTAAGGACTGCAGGGCATAAGCAGATGTGATAAGGTGGTCTGTACCCTCAAGGAATTTCAAATTTAGTCCTGGGAATAAGACAAATACAGTGTAATTACGACCACAAGGAAGAAAGTGACAAATGGCGCAAAGCAGTGGTTATCGACCTTGACTGCAGGTTGGAATCACCTGGCGAGCTTTAAAAACACCAGCACCAGGGTCCTTCTCCTAGGGGTTCTCATTTCACTGGTCTGGGGTACAGCCTGGGGACTGGGATTTTAGAAAGGCTTTTCAGGTGATTCCAATGTGCAATTGAGGTTAAGGACCCCTAGTGAATAGTGTCCAAGAAACAGTTGTTGCTGGGGTGAGAAATTGTTTACTTACAGGTAACATTTAAGAAAGGCCTTGAGAAGTGGGTGTGAGTTCAACAGGCAGAGAAAGTTGGAAGGGAAAGGAAATGTTTGTAGAGGAGAAAAAGCATGAGGTAAGCCACCAAGTGTGAAACAGGGTGGGTGGGTGTGTGGGTATTTAGGGAACGGTGAGCAAACCCCCTCCATGTGAGTGTGGAGTATCCTGTCTAGGAGAAGGTGAAGCCTCGGGGCAGATTGGGAAATACTGAGGTGGGTAAGGTAAAAAGACCCTTCGCTGGAGGTGAGACTTGGTTCAAATTTGCTTTCTTGTTTTTAACTGTGCCTGGAGATCTCTGGCGGTTTGAGCCCAGTCATGGTTGGGGGAAGTCAAGCAGAAGGGAAGGCAAGGAAAAGAGCTTATTTATGGGAGAAAAGGATGAGTTGGATATTTGACAAAATCACTGTAGTTAGGCGGAATCTTGGCGGTACTTTGGTTAGGCTCCTTTGTTTCCAGTGGAGGAAGCCCTGGGGGAACTGACCTAGGACAATTACATGACTAATGGTTATTGTGATTCCAAGGCTGGGGGAGTTCAGGTGGAGGTATCCAGCAGGCAATTGACAAACAGGTGTGAAGCTGAAGAGAGAGGTCAGGGATGAAGATACAATTTTGGGACTCACTTTCAATGAGGTAACAAGGACTTGTGGGTGAGGGAGGAATATGGAAAGAAGAGAGAAAGTGATATTTAGAAGAAAAGAGAGTTTGAAATCAGCAAAAGAGGCATAGAAACATCAGAGAAATAAGAAGAGACTCAGAATAATTCAGTGGTACAGAAGTCAGGAGAGAGAGTTTTGCAGAGGAAGAATCAACATCCAAAAGGCTGGGGAGAGACTGCCGGCATGCAGGCTTGCCAGAGGCCCTGGGATGAGCGGCTTGAGTATAACTTGTGACACCATTGTGCGATGGTGGGTGAGAGGTAGATGTTAGGAGTGACACATGAAGGCCGCTGAGGAAGATGCTATGAGCTTTCTTTATGTGCCAGATGGCCCTTCCCCAATTCTTACATTCAGTCATTTTTCATCAATTAAAACACAAAATGGTTGTGGTGAAAAACAGATTATTTTGCTTTCTGAGGAGCAAACAAAAGCATCCAATTTTAAAATTTCAATTAAAATCAATGAAAAAAATGACATTCTGTACTATGAGCTTGAAAATGTAAAATGAATAGTTTAAAAACCACCATAATTAGTTATCTTTCCAGTCTGAGACTTTTAGACCTGAGTCACTTACAAAGGAACACCAATGGGCGGGGTGTGAATATGTTTCTAGATTATGTGTATTATATTGATTGATCAGGAGAGAGAGAGAGGAAAAGTAGGGTGCTGCAGATGGTACAAGTGAAAAGACTCTAGATTTTTCCTTTGAGGAGGGCAGACAGCATGCTCCAAGCTGTTGAGTGGCTCTGCTCAGCGGTGAGAAAACCCAAAGGCATTGTGCCTCCCAGAGTCCCCCTCGGCTGCCCAGAAATAGAGAGTTAATGAACAGGGACAGACGCTACCAACAAAAGAAGAAATGCTTTATTTATTATTCACTAATCTCCAGGGTCCCTGTGCTATTCAGAATTAACATGCTCTCTGGAATAATGGTTTAACACCTCCTGGTTTGACAGGCTGTGCTTATCCAAGCACGTGCAGCACTTTTTTCTGAGAGCCAGGATGGAACATATGATGGAGACCCTGACTCTTCCAGCCTTTGAAAGGCATTTGGTACCCACTCCTTCCCCAATGTGAGAATGATCTCATAGCATCACTGACAAGGGCGGCGTTCTCTTGTATGTTTTTAGTGTTAAGGAGTTCACCACCTAATAAGGTAGCCCATTCTGTTTTAAGTGATTTTACAACTTTAGAAAGTTTTCCCATAGATGAAATCCTTTCTTTCCATAGCATTCATCTTGTACCTGGTCCTAGGGCTTTTCTCCTTCAGATTCCATCATTTCCCTCAAGTGTTTCCTCTATTGACTATTGAATTTGTACTCTGCTACTACAGTCTTCATGTTCATTCACTTTATGATATGAAAATAAAACCTTAAAAAGTCATAGCTTATGTATCCAAGATAAAATTCTGTCCTGTGATGACCAGGTCCATTGGGATCATGCATTCCTTTAAAAAGTCCTTGAAACCAACACAATGTTGTTAACTTCATTTGCTCATTAATGCTGGCAGAGTCTGGAATCCTCTTAGAATCTGGATGGAATGATCTATTATGTGTCTTTGACAAGCATCTTTCTGAGCAGGGATTTCCCGGCTGTATGTCAGTCTATGTTGTGGATGCAAAGGCATCACTTTCTTCAGTCATGAGCTTGGGTGATGTCTGGGCTATCAGAAAAATGTAACAGTTATCACTTACAGAAGCCCATTTGCAGCCAAATCACAGAACTTCTAAACAAACAAAAAATATCTCATCTTAGGGATGGAAGTTTTGCTATTGTTTTTTTAAAGATAGCAAAGCACTGTAGATGGCCACAAGTGAATCTTTGACAAATTCCTGCTGAATTGATTTGAACAGAATCTCGTTCTTGTTTCTGAATTACCATTTTCCTGTGGAGGTACTGGTAAAGGGCCTCCCCACAAAACAAGAGAGATATCTTTTGACAACTTCTTCTTCTGTGAAGGGTATTTGGTTTCTATAGTATTTCTTTGCAAGACTGGGTCAAGAATTCTGTGTTAGACGTTATTTGAAACAATTTTTGGGGGGTAACTGATAATACAAATGAGAAAACTAGGATAATCAGCAGACAAATTGGATCAGGAAATCTATGCCAGCATCTTACACAGGGCAGCATAAATGCCTACAGTTCAATAGCTCAAATAATCAAAATGCTTACCTTTCTTATCTGGGTTCTTCAGAGTCCTCAGGATATCTGGATGACTGCTTTCAGTTGTCACATTTTTGTTCCTTAGGAAATTAACATTGTTATTTTTGTCCACAATGACTAAGAGATATGCAAATAAATCACAAATGATTTTTTTCTGTACATAGTTTTTTAGGGCATTTTTCCCAACTCCTCTTACATAACTTTAAATATAGTGTGAATTGAGGTGAGACCAATTTAAATTATAGACACCATTCTCGTCATTTTAATAAATGCCCTTATCACATCCAGCTCTATTACTTTTACCGTGACAGGCAGTCCGTGCTAGTATCTCTTGGTTCACGTGGACTCCATGAGTTACACCTGGGTCCCTGTGTAACAGATTGATTTGTAAGTCCCTTTCTGTCCCTTCTCTTCAGTCAGTCTACTCAATGACTCTTCCTCTTGGCCTTTTTTAGTAAGGCATTTTTGTACATTAATGGTAGAAGCTTTATGTACGAATAAAGCTTGACACATTTTTCAAGTGTTGGGTTGGTATTTAGTGGACACTTTGGTGTTTCCTCTGTAGATTGGAGGGCTGGCAATTTTACTGAAAGGCCAATGCTTGGAAACAAAGCCAATGGCAAAGTGCCTCCTCCTGCCCCATCTCCTTAACTTTTTTTGGTTGAAGTGTAACTTTTTCTACCATTTTAATGAAAGAACAGCTCAGTAGGTGCCAGGCTTCTAGATGCCAGGGTGCTTGGAAGGGTGAGCTGAAGAAAAGAGAATGAAGAGGTTGTGTAGATAGAAGATGCTTGGTGTCTGTAATTATGTAAGAGAGAGGAGAGGTAGGTGAGTTTGGAAAGCAGAAATCTGAGGTTTTTTGATAAATTAAGAGTCTCTCTCTGTTTCTCTCTCTCTCTCTCTCTCTCTCTCTCTCTGTTGCTTTCTCCCTCTCAGTCAAATTTTGTGGTGGCAACTCATTCCTATACCAGGGTGTGACATGTAGAATCCAGATGTCCTCGAATCTTCATGTGTAAATTAGACAAGTTTGGGGGAGAGTCAAAGGTCTTTTTTTCAAGGCCTATTTTCAATGCTATTTTTTCCCACAAAGCATTTTCTGATTTCCCTGAAGATGGACTCTCTTTCTCTGGATGTCCAAGAGCATTCAGTTCTCACTTAGCCTTAGAAGTTGCTCCTTGTGAGTTTGTATCCCTTCTGAACTGTGTTTTCCCTGAGGGTGGGCCTGAACTTGCATGCTTTTGTGTCTCTGGCTGCCCTGAGTGTGGAAGGCACTCTCCCAATGCTGGAGTTGAATTGGAAAGACTGAAACTTGAAAGGCTGAGAGAGAAGAGATGTAGGCTTTAAAAACATCTGTTCTTCCCTTTTCAAGAGCAGCAGATCACTCCAGAGGCCACCTGGAAGAGTGAACTGACCCTGTGTCATGAGGAGGCTGCTGTTTTGGTGGAGGGCATGGCTGCAAAACCCTGCCAGGAGATTTTTACTGAAATATCTTCACAGGCTTAGCTGGGTGCCTAACATGGAAGGCACTGAATATGAGCTTAAGGAGCCAATCTGTCACGCCCTGTTATGATGTTTGCTTTCATGTGTGTTCCAGTTTGATGTATCCATCCTCCCATCAGACTTTTCAAAGTTGGAAGTAAGTTCAAAGGCTCTTACTTTTTAATTTCAACATTTCCTAACACAACATCCTTTTAAAGGACAAGAATGATACATTTTAAATAAAATTACTGTTTCAGACGTATTTTTATATACTAATTTTTTAAAGAAAATTTCATTTTTAATATTTTATTTGATTACTTTGTACTTACAAATATTTTTGTATAAAAAATGATGGATAGTGGCCGGGCACAGTGGCTCACGCCTGTAATCCCAGCACTTTGGGAGGCCGAGGCGGGCGGATCACCTGAAGTCAGGAGTTCGAGACCAGCCTGACCAACATGGTGAAACCCTGTCTTTAAAAAAACAAACAAAAAAATGATAGATAGTTACAAAGCTTAAAAATAAATGGAATGATCATGGTCACCACCCAATTCCAGTGTTAGAATGTTACTAAAACTCCCATCCTGTGTGTTCTCTTACTCCAAACTCTTCTTCTGTTCAGTGGGTAACTACTCTTCTAACACTTATGATTATCGGCCCATTGATTCCTCCTAAATACAGTTTTATCTCAATGTATATATTCTTAAACAATATATTGCTTTAGTTGCATTTGTTTTTAAATTCTATTTAAAAATTCCCATCATTTTGCATGTAGATTTCTGGTGCTTTCTTTTCTTTGCTTAAAATTGTTTCCAAATGTATTAATGTTGTGGCATGTAGCTTATTAATTTTCACTGCTACATAATATTTCATGATGTGGAAATATAATTGTTTATTTCCCTTTCCTGTTGACAGACACTTGACATGTTTTTGCTGTTATATTTGGCTGATATGAAACACCAAATGTGTATGCATTTATTTGGGGTATATACATTTGGAAGCAGGGTCTGTAGGTATTCAACTTTGTAAGACAATGTCAAACTGTTTTCCAAAGTGGATCTACCAATTTTCCTCGAAGCCATTTATGAGATTTCCCTACTGATCTGCTTTCTCTATAACCCTTGGTATTGTCAGACAGCATTTTTTTTTAACAGTCTAGTGGGCACAAAATGACATCTTTTTATGCCTGTACTTAGGTAAAGCCCCCAGATTTAGCAGGTGACATTGTCTCTCCTTTGCTTCCCATATCCTTGCAACCACATTTATTGGTTATCTCCCAATGAAGGGGCTTTATCACATTCATCCCCAGGCTAAGCTCGGTGCCTGACATGGGAAGACTTGATCTGAGTTTACTAGAGATTCCATAGAATTTAGATCAACAGAATCTTGGAGCTTGATGGGATTTACAGAATGGAGCATCTGAGAAAGCCCCAAACCAGACAGCAGGAGGTTGGTGGAGGTCTCTCTCTCTCTCCCCCCCACTCTCTCTCTCTGTTTGTATATATACATATAACACAGTTGTGTGTGTGCCATTGTGTGTTATGGAGAACAAGCACATTGACATGTTGATATTAACACAGCCCCTATGCAGGAGAGGAGAGGACAGGATGAGGACCATACAGACTGACAGATTTGTTCTCTTGTGAAGTGGTAAGAATGACTGCTCTGCTGGAGGGACTGTGGGCTCTGGGGATTGTTGCCAGTTAGAGAGCATTATGCACAAGATGGGAGAGTGTGTGAGTGAGAAAGAGGTATCTGTGAAAAAAGAGTGTGAGTAAGAGAATTTGCTGGAGTTTGAGGAGTCTGTAATCACAGATTTGGGAAGCTAGAGAATTGGAGAGAAGAGGAAAGAAGATACTAATAATATTGCCATGACCTGGGTATTCAGATCCTCTTTTAAGATTCATCCATAAATAAAATAAAGAATTTTAATCACCGAAGTCCTGTTGGAGATTTAGCCACATTTTCTTTAACTTGTCTAAACTTTGTAATGGAACCAAATGAAGCTCGTTCAATTTTAGATACATATTCACACATATCCTAAAAACTGTAAGCACAGTAGTTTGAAAAATATCATATGTTATTATGACCATCATTACCAAATATTTTACTTAAAGGATGAGATATAAATGCTACAGGCCCAAAATACAGTGAAGATTTGCCATTTTAAACAAAATATCTCCTTATAACCAACAGCTCTCTTTCAAAACATTTTTCAAAATATAAAAACGTAACATCTGCTTGATGGACATTGTAAACCAATAAAAGGCAAATAAATAGAAATACGCTTAAACTGAATCTCAATATTAGCTTTTGGTTTTAGGTGCAATATAGTTATTCTGATGGGCAAAATCATTCAAACCAATTTTAACATGTGTGCAATTATAGCATTCTGCTCTACATGTTGAAAAGACTACAGTTGTGTTTAGCTAGGCTAAGAATACAGCTGTATTTAGCTGGGCTAATGTTTCCATTGTCAAATCTACTAACCAAAAAGCCAAGCTTTAACGACATTTGTCAGCATTTTCTTAGGGACTAAATATATATTTGTTTACTTATTTAATGTGATATTTCTTGTTGAGGTACCCTTACCATTTCTAGCCTTAATATGAAATCCTTATGTTGTACACCAAGTAGTACATTTAATGAAGACCAAATCTATTGGATGTTTGAACCATTGCATTCCATGTGAAATGTATCTTTTTAAACCTATAACGGATGTTAAAAATATGCTCAATCAAATTTCCTGGCGCCTCCCGTGTCAGCCTTCCTGGAATCCCTTGAGGTGCGTCGTCTTAGATATGATCAGATGTGCTCTCAGGGTCACCTTTTCTGTATTAAGAGCTCCCTTTTTATTTATAAAGTGTCAATACTGTAACACAGATCCTGTATCCACCTGGATATCTGACCTCCACACATCCTAGAGGACCCTGGCTTCAGAAACTCCATTTTGCTGTCGCGATGCCCTCCTTTCTTCACAGGCAACCCCTCTTGCCCCTCCTTCCGACAATCTGTCAGACAGTCACCGATTTTTCTTTGCTGGCAATGCACTGTTACCAGTAATTGCAGAAACCATTAATAAAGTGGGTGGGAGGGGGGCGAGGGGGAGAGGGAAGCGAGACACAAAGGGAATAGTATTGTACACAGCCCGCAGGCTTTTCCCTCCCACACATATGATGCACTGTTGTTTCCCGCCTCGCGTGGGAAAATGTTGTCCTGCTGAAAATGCACCTTAAAGGCAGCTCTGCCTCAAAGATATCACATATGCATATTAATAACACACACTTTGTAGTGCCTAGAGTTGTTTTTAATGAAGCAAGCTGGAATATACCAGCAACTTTCTCATCTTCTTCTGAGACCTGCAGTTGATCCATAAGGGTGGGTTGGGATGGCTTCTGCCCTCAAAAGAAAGATGAGAGAGGCCTGGCAGATAATTCTTTATGACAGAAATAGAGAGGGAAGGAAGCATCACTGGGTGAAATGAGTCCATCTTCCAGAAAGACCGAGGCTTTAGGAAGAATTTTAGGAAAGGCCGTGCATGTCAGCAAAAGTAAATAAAGGTCCATGTAGGTGAGAGAAGGACCTGGAATGGAAAGCCAGAGGAAGACAAGAAAATATTTGAGGAAAAGGCTTTGTGAGAGGAGGCATGAAGTTTCCTTTAACCCTGAGATGATGTTTTTTCATCTTGCCTGATGTGCTTCCATTTTCTCAGGGACTTAACTTGCTTATTTAAAGTGAACAAATCACCTCTGTTAGCTGGGCCAAATGTAAGATTGAACTTTTAGGGACAATGTGGTATATTCTGCCTATCAAGTTCTCACTCCCTGGGGTCCATTACTCTAAAGAACAGCTGATTCTTGGGGGTTTCACCATGAGCAAGACTGTGTAATTATTTGGCTTTCTTTTATTAGATGAGCCCGAGAGGCAGGTATGATTTTTCTAAAAGACTTGGCTCATTTGGTTAGAACATGATGCTAATGAGACCGTTATCTTGGTCTCATTTTCTTGTGGTTTAACTTTGCAGAGAATAAATTTCTTCCATGCTCACAGAGTTTACTCACAAAGAGAAATACTGTGACCTGCTCAAGACAAAGCCATCAACACCTCTGGGAAACCAGATGACAGAGCCTAAGCTGTTCCTGTGTTTCTCACACCTGTTCCTTGTTTCCATTCTGGGAAGAGAGGTTTAGTGACCTGTCACAGCTTGCTTTGGTAGGCTTCTAATATTCTCCATGTCTCTAGACTCTTCCCACTCTACCAGTCTTGCACATGAAGGCCAGGGGCAGCTCTACTCATGCCATCTTCATTAATGACCCTGAAGTTAAAACCCAATACTTTGTAATTAAAGCTTTCTGCATTCGATCCCTGACTTCCCTTCCCATCTCGACTCCTCATCCTTTTTATCATTTAATGTTGTACTCAGATTGCATAACCCATTAGCCCTCAGATTTTCTCCATGTTTTTCACCTTTGTGTTTGTTCTTCTGATGTTACACCTGGTGGAAACTCCCTTTCACCAATTATCTCAAATTTTTTTCATGACATGGCATTGTTTAAGTGTCACCAGTTTTAGAGTGGGCACAGTGGCTCACACATACCTGTCATCCCAGAACTTTAGAAAGCTGAGGTGGGAAGATTGTTTCAACTTAGGCGTTCAAGACCAGCTGGGGCAACATAGTAAGATCCCTACAAAAAATTTAGCCAGGTATTGTGGTATGTGCCAGCTAACCCTCTCTTCCCAGAATGGAAAGAAGGAATAGGTGTGAGAAACACAGGAACAGCTTAGGCTCTGTCATTTTGTTTCCCAAAGGTGATGATGGCTTTGTCTTGAGCAGGCCTCACTGCTTGGGAGGCTGAGGTAGGAGGATCACTTGAACCAGAAGTTTGGGGCTGCAGTGAGCCATGACTGAGCCACTGCATGCCAACCTGGGCAACACAGTGAGACCCTGTAAAAAAAAAAAAAAAAAAAAAAAAAAGAAAGAAGAGAAAAAAGTCACCAGTTCCACAAAAAAGTTTCTGTTCTCACAAATGGAGACGAACTCTCCATCTTCTAAATGTCTCTTGTACTTGGTTTTTACCTCTTTTAAGACGTGAGTCGTATTTTTATATAATTATAATCATTTTTTATTGAGTACCTAAAGTGCTAAACATTATGGTACATGGTAGGTTGAATATAAACATATGTAATCTCCTTGTATTAGTTAAGGTTATACTAGCTTCTCTAATAACCCCCAACTTTTAATGATTTAACATAATAGGTCAATGTGGTATTACTGGTTAGCAGGAGGCTCTTCTCCAGATGTTGATCCAAGGACAGCATTAGTTTAATCTAGTTCAGGTTTTTCTACCTATTTTATTTATTAGTTATCCATTGCTGCATAACAAATCACCCAATCACACTTACTGGCTTAATAAAACACATTATTTCACAATTTCTGTGGCTCAGAGATTTGAGAGAAGTTTAGCTGGGTGGTTCTGCCTTTAAGATTTCTCATGAGGTTGCAAACTATTGGCAGGGTTTGTATCATCTGCAGGCTGGACTGGGGCTGGCGGATCCATTTCCAAGGTAACTCACTAGCAATACCTTGCCATGCAAGCCTCTTCACTGAGTGTCCTCATGGCAGGGCAGCTGACTTCCCCCAGAGTCAGAGAGGCAAGAAAGAGTGAGATGGAGCTTGTCCTTTGTGACCTCTGAAAAGTTGCACTGTCATTATTTCTGCAGTCTATGTGTTAGAAGCAAGTCACTGAGTTTAGGTCACACTCGGGCAAGGGGAAATTAAACTCCAGCTTTCAAAGAAAAGTATATCAAAGGAATTTATACCCTTTTTAAAACCACCACACCCTAAAACCTGTCATGCTTCCCTCCATTCTGTGGCGCTAGGCAATCTCCTAGGGCCTGCATTCTTTAGCTTCCAGCAGATGGAAGATGAAGAAAGCATGAAGGTGCACCACCTTCTTTAAAACACTTGTCCGAAAATGACACGTAGCACATCCATCCTCATTCCAATGATGAGGGTCATATGGCCAACTCTGGATTTAGAGGGCGGCTGGAAAATGTTGTCTCTGGCCAGGCAGCCATTTCTCAGTGGCAACACTCTAAAACTCACACCCTACCCCAAATGTTAATTTCTTTAGGGCAGAGACTGTCTTGTTTTTCTTTGTATTCTTTATTCTACAGATAGCAAAAGGCTTGTGCAGAGCCAGTGTTTTTTTAAATATTTCATGAAAGAATGAATACATAAGTAATGGGATGGTAACATTATTTTTCTGTGTATTTCAAAAGACAAACCCAGGCTGCTTCTTAACTAGAATACACACAACTGTGCTACTCAAATTCTATTTACAACTCGGCTATGGCCTGTGTGTCTATGCTCAGAACAACACAGGCGTGATGGTTCTCTTGTTATTTCTTATGAATTATTTATCTTCCCCCCTCTGAACTTTCTTCAAATGGCACATTGCGAAGGACTAGTTCTTTACTAAAGAATATTACATAAAGGCAAGAATGTTCAAAGCTTCTCTGCATCACTACACAAACAATTCAAGTAAGATGCTGACAAACGCCAAAGCGATGGGATCACAGGGTAGCAGAGATAAGAGGTAAATTGTCATAGCAACCAGAGGACCTCGGTTGGAATGACTGCACTCCAACTTAAGAGGAAGTTTTAAGAGCTTAAATACACACAAAGAAATGGCTAATTTCATAAAAATGTCTTTTAAAAACAAGAGAGTCTCTTTAAACTTTGCTGAGTGAATATAATTTGGAAAAAGTATAATGTGGAAAAATGTCAAATCTGGGGGTTAGTGAGGTTTTACCATAATATTTAATAAGAGCAACGATTTTTGTTCATTATTAAATACATGATTTTTTTAAGTTTAGAAAAAATAAGTTATTCATTTGGGGGTTGTGATGGTAACACATGCTTAATGTAGTTGAATTGAAAATGTGGACAAGATAAGAAAGGGAACTCAAAGATAATCTTACCACCCACAGTAAAGCAATCTGAAAAATATTTTTAGTACATATGTTTATGTGTTCAATCATATGTGTATAAACAAAATTGAGATTGCTCATGTATATTTCTTTTGGTACGCTGGCTTTTTACTTACATTATCTCATAAATATTTTCTCACATCTTTAATATTCTTTAAAACATTACTTTCCATTATTTAGATATATCTTAAATTCATCTACTTCTATGATGTTTGACATACTGATTATTTTCATATTTGGGGTAGCATAATTTTGTAGCCAACACTATGAATGGACAATATTTGTCTCATAATAGAGTATTAATGAATGTTGATAAACACATTAAAAGATGCAAATATTTCTGAGTATCTCTGATTATTGCTATGTTCCTAAAAATGAATTATTATCTGTTATTTTGAAATTTTTTCATTTGTTTCTCAACTTAGGCTATTTTTATTTTGCCATATGCAGATTAATGCATTTATTTTTTAAGTTTATTCTTTATTGTACTTTGTAAGTTTAAGGTCCACAGTATGATGTTTTGATATACATATACATATGGAAGTGATTGCTGCCATCAAGCAAATTAACATTTGTTAACATCTTCATCATCTCATAGTTTCCTTCCCTCCTTCCTTCCTTCCTTCTGCCTTCCTGCATTTCTGCCTCCTTCCCTCTCTCCCTCTCTCTTTGTGGCAAAAGTACGTAAAACATAAGCTCTTAGCAAGTTTTCCGTGTACAATACAATATTATAAACTGGGTCCTCATGCTATACATGAGATCTCTAAATGTATTCATCCTACAAAACTGAAACTTTGTATCCTTTGATCTACACCTCACATTCCCAACCACTACTGCAACTATCATTCTTTTCTGTCTCTACATATCTGATTTGGTTTTAGACCGATCCGGAAGATTTATTGAACTGTGCTGTGAGCGCTTGGAATAAACTTGGCTTCTAATACCTAGATTATGGATCATTTTATGTAATGGGATAATAATAGTTTGCAAAACATGTGTGAGGGAATTAGAACAGTGTCTTGCGTAGCCTCTGATAAGTCGGCAGCATCTGCTGGTAGCTGTGGTGTCTTTTCTTACTGCCCCAGACTAAAGCTCGTCATTTAGAAGTGACTTCATATTTGATGATACCCTCTTCTCTCCATTAGATCAGTTTGGTCTCCACGACAACTCTATGAAGTCAGTAGGGCCAGTCGTATTGACCTTATTTTATGGAAGAGGAGAGGAGACTCAGTTTGTGACATTAAAGTTCAGTCCAAGGATCTGAAGCCTTGCCTGGACTGTCTATTTCTAGAATACATGCAAAAAACTCTGGGACCCTGTTGCATTGGCTCCTGCTTCCCAAGACAACCCTTCAAAATTTTTTTTGAGACAGAATCCAGGCTGGAGTGCAGTGGCACCATCTCGGCTCACTGCAACGTCTGCCTCCTGGGTTCAAGCAATTCTCCTACCTCAGCCTCCCGCGTAGCTGGGACAACAGGCCGGTGCCACCACATTCGGCTAATTTTTTTTGTATTTTTAGTAGAGACGGGGTTTCATGATGTTAGCCAGGATGGTCCTGATCTCCTGACCGTGTAATCTGCCTGCCTTGGCCTCCCAAAGTGCTGGGATTACAGGCATGAGCCACTGTACCCGGCCTGAAGGCTGATCTTGTTAGATGTTTGGCCAATTTTCTATTATTAGGAGGTTCAACAAACTTAACTTACTGTCATTTTTAACACACTAAGATTTTAATTTTGTCAGTTGGAGCTATTGTTTTCAAACTAACAATCCTTTGGGAAAGGGCTGTGATACCTGCTAATTTTTCCTTTGTTTTCAGGATGAGAGAGATGAACAAAGATGCAGCATGCAGTTCAGAAAATCCTATTGATTCTTTGTCTTTAGAATGTAAAGCAAAATATTACAAAACTATTAGGAAGACAGGCTAGTATCACCAGGTCGCTAATGTGTTAAGAAATGTACCCCTCTTCTGCCAGCCTCTCATAAACGTCAGGGAAGACTTGTGACCACTCAGAGGTTCACTAGTGGGAGTTCACACTCAGATCCCTTTGGAGTTCACCATTAATAACTCCTTATTGAACCCTCACATTAGGCTTAAAGGATGTCAAATGAGCATGTAAATTAGACCCAATCATTTAAAACTAGGGCTCTTGGGAGTGGAGCAAGATGGTGGAATGGAAGTCTCTGCTGACCATCTCACTGCCCCCATCCCTGCAAAGACAATTTAACAACTGTCCACATACACAAAATCACCTTCAGAAGAACCAAAACTCAGGTGAGCCCTCACAGTACTTGGGTTTAACATCATGTCACTGAAGGAGGCACTGAAGAGGTGAGAAAAACAGTCTTGAATCACTGATGTCATCGCTCCCTCCTCCCCTGGCAGTGGTGGTGTGATGCAGAGGGTGTTCGTACGTGCTCAGGAGAGGGAGAACACAGCAACTGTGACCACTGGACTCAGTGCTGCCCTGAGGGTAGAGGACAATGTCAGATGAAACTCAGCTGATGCTCACCAATGGAGGGAGCATTTGGACCAGGCCTGCCCTGATGGGAGTCACCGATCCCAGTGGTCAGAACTGGAGTTCCCCACAAGTCTTGCCTCTGCAGGCTAATATGCTCGGGGGTCCTAAGTAAACCTGAAACACAGTTTAGACCACAAGGAATGCAACTCCTAGGCGAGTCCTAGTGCTGAATTGGGCCCAGGGCCAGTGGACTTGTGGGGGGTACATGACCTGCTGAATTAGCAGCTGGGGTGGCTAAGGGAGTGCTGGCATTATCCCTTCCCCAAACCCAGGCTGCACAGCTTGTGGTTCCAAAAGAGACTCCCTACCTTCCACTTGAGGAGAGGAGAGGGAAGAGTGGGAAGACTTTATCTCGCGTCTCGGATACCAGCTCAGCCACAGCAGGATAGGGCATTGGTTAGAGTTATGAGGCTCCCTTTCTAGGTCTTGGCTCCCAGATGGTATTTCTAGACACACCCTGGGCCAGAAAGGAAACTGCTTCCTTTGAAGGGAAGAACCCAGTCTTTGCAGGACCTATCACCAACTAACTAAAGAGCCCTTAGGTTATTCTTTGGCCCTGAATAACCAGCAGCAATATGCAGGTACTATGTCGAAAGCCCTGGGTGAGACTCTGAGGTTTGCTGGCTTCACATGAGACTTAGCACATTCCCAGCTGTGGTGGCTATGGGGCAAGACTCCCTTTGCTTGAGAAAAGTGTGGGGGAAAACTAAAGGGAACTTTGTATTGTACCTTACGCACCAGTTGGGCCACAGAGGGGTGGAGTACCAAGTGGACTCTTGGGGTTACTGATTCCAGGACTTGACTCTTGGATGGCATATCTGGACCTGCTCTGGGCCAGGGAGGAGCCCATGGCCCTGAAGGGTAAATCCGAGGCCAGACAGCACTCACCACAACCGACTGAATAGCCCTTGGGCCTTAAGTGAATGTCACTGGTAGTCTGGCAGTACTTTCTCATGGGTCTGTGACGGCAGTGGCCATGGGGTGAGGCTATTCTGCCTTTAGAAAGAGTAGGGAAGAGGGGGAAGGACTGCATGTTGTGGTTTGAGTGCCAGCTCAGCCACAGTACAACAGAACACCGGATAGACTTCTAAGGTTTTTGACTCTAGTCCCTGGCTCCTAAATAGCACCCCTGGACCCATTCAAGGCCTAGGGAAATTTACACCCTGATGGAAAGGACACAGGCCTGGCTAGTTTTGCTACCTGCTGATTGTAGAGCTCAGGACCCTGAGTGAACATAGGCAGTAGCCAGGGAGTGGTTACAGAAGGACTTGTGCAAAACCCACTGCTGTGTTGGCTTCAGGTCTGACTCAGAGCAGTCCTTATGGTGGTGACCACAGGGTTGCTTGTGTCACTCCAACCCTAGCCCCAGGTGGCTCAGAACAGAGAGAGAGTCTCCATTTGTGTGGAAGAAAGTAAAGGAAGTGAACATGAATCTCTGTCTGGTAACCCAGAGAATTCTCCTGGATCTTGTCCAACACTGTCAAGGTGGTACTTCTACAAGTCTGCAAGAAACACAGCATTACTTGGCTTGGGGTGCCCCCTAAAGCAAATGCAGCTTAGATCGTAACACCCAAGTCTTTTTGAATACCTGCAGAGCCTTCCTGAGAAGGATAAGTACAAATAAGCCCAGACTGCATCTATTGTGAAAAAATACTTAACTCTTCAATGCTCAGACAGAGAAAGATCTTCAAGTATCAAGACTGTCCAGGAATGTATGACCTCACCAAATGAACTAAATAAGTCACCAGAGACCAATACTGAAGAAACAGAGATATGCGACCTTTCATACAGAGAATTCAAAATTGCTTTTTGAGGAAGCTCAAAAAAAAAAATAAAGATAACACAGAAGGAATTCAGAATTCTATCAGATAAATTAACAGAGAGATTGAAATAACTAAAATGAATTAAGCAGAAATTCTGGAGCTGAAAAATGCAATCAATACACTGAAGAATGCATCAGAGTCTTTTAGTAGCATAATTGATCAAACAGAAGAAAGAACTAATGAGCTTGAAGACATGTTATTTGAAAATACACAGTCGGAAGAGAGGAAAGAAAAAAGAACAAAAACCAGTGAAATGCTTCTACAGCATTTGGAAAATACCTTCAAAAGGGAAAATCTAAAGAGTTATTAACCTTAAAGAGGAGGTAGAGAAAGAGAAGGATAGAACGTTTATTCAAAGGAATAATGACAGAGAACTTTGCAAACCTAGAGAAAGATGTCAATGTCCACGTACAAGAAGGCTACAGGATACCAAGCAGATTTAACTCAAAGAAGACTCTCTCAAGGCATTTAATCAAACTCTCAAAGGTCAAGGATAAAGAAAGGATTCTAAAAGCAGCAAGAGAAAAGGAACAAATAACATTCAATGGAGCTCCAATATGTCTGGCAGTCGACTTTTCACTGGAAATCTTACAGGCCAGGAGAGAGTGGCATGACAAATTTAAAGTCCTGATGGAAAAAACTTTTACTCTAGAATAGTATATTCAGTGAAAATATCCTTCAAATATGAAGGAGAAATAAAGAATTTCCCAGACAAACAAAAGCTGATGGATTTCATCAACACCAGGCCTGTCTTATAAGAAATGGTAAAGGGAGTACTTGAATCAGAAAGAAAAGGACATGAATGAGCAATAAGAAATCATCTAAAGGTACAAAAGTCTCTGGTAATAGTAAGTACACAGAAAAACACAGAATATGATAGCACCGTAACTATGGCGTGTAAACTACTTTTATCCTAAGTAGAAAGACTAAGCAATGAACGAATCAAAAATACTAACCACAACAATGTTTTAACACATAGACAGTGCAATAAGATATAAATAGAAACAACAAAATGTTAAAAAGTGGGGAGATAAAGTTGACACAGAATATTTATTAGTTTTCTTTTTGCTTATTTGTTTGTAAACAGTGTTGTTATTAGCTTAAAGTAATGGGGTATGAGATAGTATTTGCAATCCTCATAGTAACCTCAAACCATAAAATATACAATGGATACACAAAAAATAAAAGGAAGAACTAAATCATATTACCAGGGAAAATTACCTTTGGTAAAAGGAAGACAGAAAAGAAAGAAAGAAGAAAAGACCACAAAATAATCAGAAAACAAATAACAAAATAGCAAGAGTAAGTTCTTAATTTTCAATATTAACATAGAATGTAAATGAGCTAAGCTCTCCAATCAGAAGACATAGACTGTCTGAATGGACAAAAAACCAAGATCTATTCATCTGTTGCTATAAGAAACACATTTCACCTGAAGACACACATAGACTTAAAATAAAAGGATGGAAAAAGATATTCCATGCCAATGAAAACCAAAAAAGAGCAGGAGTAACTGTGTTTATATCAAACAAAATAGCTTTCAAGACAAAAACTATGGAAGTGGTAAAGGTTACTATATAATGATAAAGGGGTCAAGAAGGTATAACAATTTTAAATATATATGTCCCCAAACATATATATTTGAGTGCTGGAGCATTGAGATATATAAAGCAAATATTACTAGAGCTAAAGAGAGAGATAGGCCCCAGTACAATAATAAGTAGAGACTTCAACACCCCATTTTCAGCATTGGACAGATCTTCCAGACAGAAAATTAGCGAAGAAACATCAGACTTAATGTGCAGTATAAGATCAAATGGACCCTATAGATATTATAGAACGTTTGGTCCTAGGACTGCAGAATACATATTATTTTCCTCAGCACATGCATTATTCTCGAGGATAGACCATATATTAGCTCACAAAAACAAGTCTTAAGATTTTCAGAAAAACTGAAATACTGTGAAGCATCTTCTCTGACCACAATGGAATAAAACTAGAAATCAATAACAAGAGGAATTTTGGAAACTATACAAATACATAGAAATTAAACAATATGCTCCTGAATGACCAGTGGGTCAATGAAGAAATTAAGAAGGAAATGGAACAATTTCTTAAAATAAATGATAAGGGAAACACAACATCCTAAAACATATGACACAGCAAAAGCAGTACTAAAGTTTATAGCTATATGTGCCTGTGTCAAAAAAGAAAGAAAAACTTCAAATAAGCAATCTAATGATACATGTTAAAGAACTAGGAAAGCAATGGTAAATCAAACCCAAAATTAGTAGAAGAAAAATAATAAAGATCAAAGCAGAGATAAATAAAATTGAAATGAAGAAAATAATACAAAAGATCAATAAAACAAAAAGTTAGTTTTTTGAAAAGTTAAACAAAATTGACAAACCTTTAGCCAGACGAAGAAAAAAAGAGAGAGGATCCAAATAAATAAAATCAGAGGTGAAAAAGGAGACATTACAACTGATACTGTAGATATTCAAAGAATCACTAGTGACTACTATGAGCAACTATTTGCCAATAAATTGGAAAATCTAGGAGAAACTGACAAATTTCTGGAAATATTCAACCTACCAAGATTGGACCATAAAGAAATCTAAAACCGGAACAGACTAATAAAAAGTAATGAAATTGACGCCATAATAAAGTTTCCCAGTAAAGAAAAGGCCTGGAGCCAATGGCTTCACTGCCAAATTCTACCAAAATTTAAACAACTAATACCAGTCCTACTCAAACTATCTTGAAAAGCAGTGGAGGCTACTCAAACTATTTTGAAAAATAGAGGAGGTGAGAATATTTGCAAACTCATTCTATGAGACCCGTGTTACCCTGACGCCAAAAACAAAGACACACCAAAAGAAAATAAGAAAGAAAGAAAAAAGGAAAGGAAGAAAAGGAAGAAAACTGAAAACTGCAGGCCAATATCTCTGATAAATAATCATACAAAAATCCTCAACAAAACACTAGCAAACTGAATTCAACAATACATTGAAAATATCATTCATCATGACCAAGTGGGATTTATCCCTGGGATGCAAGGATGATTTGACATATGCAAATCAATCAATGTGACACATCATATCAACAGAATGAAGAACAAACACCATATGATCATTTCAATTGATGTTGGAAAAGCATTTGATAAAATTCAAGATCCCTTCATGATAAAAATGCTCAAAAAATGGTTATAGAAGAAACATACCTCAACATAATAAAAGCCATATATGATACTAGCCAGACTCACAGCTGGTATCACACTGAATAGGGAAAAACTGAAAGCCTTTTTTCTAAGATCTGGAACATGACAAGGATGCCTACTTTCATCACTATTATTCAAGATAGTATTGGAAGCCCTAGCTAGAACAATCAGACAAGAGAAAGAAATAAAGGGCATTTAAATTGGAAAGGAAGAAGTCAAATTACCCTTGTTTGCAAATAATATGATCTTATATTTGGAAAAACCTAAAGACTCTGCCAAAAACTATTAGAACTGATACACAAATTCAGCAAAGTTGCAGGATACAAAATCAACATAAAAAAGTTAGTAACATTTCTATATACCAACAGTGAGCAATCTGAAAAAGAAGAAAGAAATCCCTTTTATAATAGCCACATATAAAATTGAATACCTAGGAATTAACTTATCCAAAGCAGTGAAAGTTCTCTGTCATGAAAACTAAAACACTCATGGAAGAAATTGAAGAGGACACCTAAATAAATAAACCAGAAAGATATTCCATGTTTATGGATTGGAAGAAAAATATTGTGAAAATGTCCATATTACCCAAAGCAATCTACATATTCAATGCAATCCCTATCAAAATACCAATGACATTCTTCACAGAAATAGAAAAAAAAGTCCTAAAATTTATATGGAAGCACAAAAGACCCAGAATAGCCCAAACTATCCTAAACAGAAAGAACAAAACTGGAGGAATCACATTACCTGACTTCAAATTATATTACAGAGCTATAGTAACTAAAACAGCATGGTACAGGCAGAATGAAACATACAGAGTTTATATGGTGAAACTTCTGTCACCACATAAAAAAATCAAATAAAAATAGATTAAAGACTTAAATCCAAGATCTCAAACCATGAAATGGCTGCAAAAAACATTGAGGAAAATCTCCAGGGCATTGTTCTGGGAAAAATTTCTTGGGCAATACCCCATAAGCACAGGCAACCAAAGCAGAATGGACATATGGGATCAAATCAAGTTAAAAAGCTTCTCCACAGCAAAGGAAACAACAAAGTGAAGAGACAACCCACAGAATGGGAGAAAATATTTGCAAACTTCACATCTTAACAGGAATTAATAACAAGAATATAGAAGGAGCTCAAGCAACTCTTGAGCTCCTTATATATTCTCTGTAGGAAAAGAATCAAATAACCTGAGCTCTCCATATGAAAAAATCTAATAATCTGATTAAAATATGGGCAAAAGGTTTGAATAGACATTTCTGAAAAGAAGACATACAAAGGGCAAACAGACATATAGAAAGGTGCTAAACATCATTGATCATCAGAGAAATGCATATCAAAACTACAATGAAATATCATCTCATCCCAGTTAAAATGGCTTGTATCCAAAAGGCAGGCAGTAACAAATGCTGGCGAGGATGTGGAGGAAAGGAAACCCTCATGCGTTGTTGGTGGGAATGTAAATTAGTACAACCACTACAGAGAACAGTTTGGAGGTTCCCCAAAAAACTAAAAACAGAGCTACCATATAAGCCAGCAATCCCACTGCTGGGTATGTTCCCAAAAGAAAGGAAATCAGTAAATTGAAGAGACATGTGCACTCCCATGTTTGTTGCAGCACTGTTCACAATAGCCAAGATTTGAAAGCAACTGGTGTTCATCAACAGATGATTGGATAAAAAAAGTGTAGTATTTACACACAGTGGAGTACTCTTCAGCCATACAAAAGAATGAGATCCTGTCATTTGCAACAGCATGGATAGAACCTCAGGTCATTATATGTGAAATAAGCCAGGCACAAAAAGACAAACATTGCATGTTCTCATTAATTTGTGGGATCTGAAGCTCAAAACAATTGAACTCATGGAGACAGAGAGTAGACGGATGATTACCTGAGGCTAGGAAGGACAGTAGGGGTGTGGGGAGGAGGTGGAGGTGGTTAAAGGATACAAAAAGAATAATTAGAAGGAATGAATAAGACATAGTATTTAACAGCACAACAGGGTGACTAGAGTCAATAATTTCACTGTATATTTAAAAATAACTGAAAGAGTATTTTTTTATTTTTTGTAACGCAAAGGATAAATGCCTGAGGGATGGATACCCCATCTTCCATGATGTGATTATGCATTGCATGCCTGTATCAAAGCATATTTTGTACCCCATAAATATATGTACCTACTATGTATATGTATTTATGGAGTACATGAGATGCTTTGTAACCACGAAATTTAAAAATAACTAATTAGAAATAAAAACAAAGTAGAATAAAATAAAATTAGGACCATTGATCCTGATGATATGTTAGGTATATCTGGGGAAATTAAAAAAATGCTCATATCTAGGCTCTACCCTTTATAACTAGAATTTCTTGGAGTGGGAGTCAGCCAAGCAGCAATACACAAGGGTAGTGCTTTATAACAGAGGAAGGTGTGAGTCACCCTGTTGAAGATGCATACAGATGTTTGAGGAACACAGGTCCAGAAACTTCTAACCTTCTTACCTAGGTTTTAGATATTGAACTATCCCCCTTTGAATTGTTGTTATGTATTTATTGTCCGTTGTGAGAAGCCTCTTTGATGACCATAATTATAACTATGAATTTATCAAGGACCTGAATTTAAAAGTCCTGAAGTCTAAGCTAAAAACAAAAAGGTTGAAAAGGGAAAAAAAAAAATCCCAAGGCAGACCCCAATAGTGCCTTTGACGTGGCTGACAATTCATAAACCCAGAGCCAAAGATAAAGGCTTTTTGAGCTCATGTGAGACACAGCTTAGGCTCCAACAGCCTACTCTTCCTGTCTGGAAAGCAGGAAAATAAGCTCTGGCTTGAAGAAGCACACAGCAATGAGATGATCAGCCTTTTCCAGCATGTCCTCCCTTCAGCCTCTGTGGCTCACCCAGGCCCTGGTAGCCTAAGGCTCTTTCAGGAAGGTGGGTAACAAATCGCATTGGGCTGCAGACAGCTGCAGGCAGAGGCCATCGCACGGCACCTTAACTCTCTTCGCCTACACCCCTTCCTCTTACTTATTGGAAATACCAGCCATTATTTCTAACCTGGGTATTATTTTCCTTAAATATAGTTTCTCCTGCCTTTGAGGACGTGGCATAAACATTTATTAATATGTGGCTGTGTGATGTCACCATGGAACTTGCACATGTAGGGTAATTTGCTTGGTTTACAAGACATCTAGAATCTAAAAAATGACTGGCAGTGATCTGAGCATTTAGCCTTTACCAGTGTGGCAAGGGAGAGCTGAAAGTGAAAGGATAAAATGCCAACTTGCGGTTAAATTGCTTGATTTTATGTCCTTTGAGCTCATCATCTTCACCACTTTGAGGCACCAGATTTAATGCCGTTACAATTGCTATTAAAGCAATTGCATAGATAATCCTCCAGTAGAAAGCGAATATCATCATACCTCCTTTGACAGTTTTGCTTTGGTGATTCCTTGCCAAAAACCAGCCCCATCACCCTCTTGGTCATCCTCCATGTCCTCAAACTTAATTTTTTAAAAAATGCATTTTTAATATATTTTAATTGTATATAGCTAAGATGCACATGATATTTTGATATACATATACATAGAGAAATGATTACTACAGTCAAGCAGATTAAAATATCCCCCAAAGCAAAATTTTTATACACACATATACATCTAATATATAAAAAGTTCCAGGATGGCTCATGCAGAAAACATTTACTTTCAACACCTGCCAAGGGGCGGAGCTGCAGAACCACAGACGACCAGTGGAGGGCTTTTTCTGTTCCATCAGACAACATTTTTTAGAAAATGATTTACCAATACCCACCTTCCATTACTTTTCCTGATGAAGTGTGGTATTGGGTTTTTAGCTCTTTGTTTTTTCTGGTAATTTTACCCTGATTCTAAATGTGGTGTAAATTCCTTAAGAGTTCACCCGTGTGTCGTAAGATCTGCGTAGAGAGGGCATACTTGGGGGCACCGCCTTCAAAGAACACATCTTGTTACAACGTGCGCGTAAAATGCAGAGAAGAAATAAGTGGCCAGAGAAAATGATGGTGCAGAAAATGTGTTTCTTAAAGAAGGGCTGTTAACTTTAATGTTTGGTTCTAAAACCCTTTGCTGCACCTTCACTTAACAGCTAAAATATAGGATTCAGGGAGAAAATAAGGGTGTCAGGAAATTTACCTGAAATTCCTGGGTTGGAAGGAACACAGTCAATGAAGCCCAGCCCGTTTTGGGCTTTATATTCATTAAATATAGCAATGCACTGATAGCTTTTTTAAGCTGTCATTACATCTAAATTTAATCTAAATTTGATGTTTAAATTTTAATATTTAAAAGCATACTCAGGATCTTCGTTAGAGCCATAAAAATTCAGGCAGGGCTACTGTTTGGGACTGTAACAAAGCAATTTATACACTTATCATTTCACTTAAATTAGAGCAAGGAGAAAAATTTATATGTTTCGAAAAGTGCAATCAGCCACTTAAATAAGAAAGCAACTGGTGTCACCATTAGGCGGCAGGCACACTGCAGCCAGCCGTCACTTAGACTGGGTGGAAGTGAGCCAGGACACCAAGGCAGAAATTCTTGGTCCCTTTCCTTGACCTTTCTTTCAATCATTTAAGCTTGCAGAAGACAATGTGCATGGAAACCGGCAGCAGGCATTTTAATGCACCTTTGACACTTCGTTTCAACATTTGATCTTCAGCTGCATGGACTGCTCATTCAGCTTTTCTTTGCCCTCCTGTGGTGTCTGAGCTGGCTGGCCCCTGCTGCGTTAGTTCTTTGAGCTGTAGGATTTTCATCACCATGTACATGTCAAAACCTGCATTGGGTTTGGACTGAAGACTCTCTTTTGTATTCGCTCCATTTCCAGTGGGTCAGGAGAATTAGTGTAATGGGCTGGTGTGTTTTGTTACAAATGCGGTTCTAGAATTCCATTCTTTTCTTCTAATGTTTGTGCAAAAAGTAGAAAAGAATAGTGAAAAAATGAAATCATGGTAATTGCTAGGACTCTCAGCATTTGCTAATGTAATACTTTTCCTTTAATTTTGTCCCGTAATGTGTGATCTTTACTTTCTCAGGTCACACTGGCTAGAGGGACAAATTGCAAAGTGCAGTTAACAAACATAAGGGGGGCAATGATAGTCTTTGGTTCCAGGTCCTCCACTCAGAAGAATCTCAGGGCAAAGTCCCTGAATTCCCCACCCCACGCCTGACAGTTTTTGGCAGCACAGGCTCTTCTCCTTGGAGACCATTACAGTTTCTTTTTATTATACCTGGCACTATACACTCTGATTTCTCACCCAAAGAAGAGACACCTGTGCTGCCCACGCTGGCCCTGCCTCTCCTGCTGTTATTAATACTTTGTTGAGCCCATCACTCCTGTGGCAAAAGGTACTCTTGCTGGGCTCCCAGCAGGAGGCTGACCTTGGACTTTTAGTATTTTATAGTTCTCCTGCCCAAGGAATTGAAATGCATTCCCCTGAAACTGGATTGGAGAAGATTTAAGTAGCATGCTTATGATCAAATCCCAAAATGTTTCTTTCCACCAACAGGCAAGTTATACTCCAGAATAAAGCCATGAACTCTCGAATCATGACCTATTCTTCCTCTAGCTGTTCAGCTTGGGTTCAGATACTGGCCTTTCCATTTCCTAGGTGTGTGGCCTTGGATAAGGTAGCTTCTCTCTGCCTCAGTTTTCTCATATGTAATATAAGGGTACTGTAACTTCAACTTCTGAGGTTGCTGTGAAGATTAGATGATTTAATACATGTAATGGGCTGATAGTGCCTGGCTCATAGTAAGCACATAACCAATGCCAGCTATTAGTATTATTAGAAAATTTTGATCTATATATTCCAGGGTCTGACCACTAGTTTCTATTTTTTTCAAAGAGATAATAGAGATTTCATGCCCAGGGTCTCTGATGTTTTGCCCCAGTATACCAGAATGCTAGAACAATGTGGGGAGCTTTAAATTGCTATCTCCACCCTCTCACCCCTCAAGCAGGGAAGTTCCATGAAATAAACATGTTAAAAAAAAATAAAAGTTCTGATAGGAAAATTACAATCGACTTGATGCCAAGACTGGCAAGTAAGAGTAAAGCCCTCAGAGTTTGCTTTGTATTTAAGGGTCTAGTTAGACATTAATGTATTTATATTTTAGCTATCACTCTCCCTTTCTCCTTCTTAAAGTTTCCTTTGGGGAAACTACCTTCCTTCCTTCTCAGCCATGTGGGATTGGGTAAGATTTAACCTACCCTGGTTCCAGGGTGGCCCCCGATTGGCCAATGTCAGGACCATCTCATCTGCTCTGGTCCTGTGATTGGTTCAGTGAAGGATCTGTAACAAATCAGGACCATAGAGACCTGAGGAGATATTTGCTGGGGTTTCTGGATAAGAAAAATGTAACACTTCTTCCAAATGTTATAGGAAGAGACTCCTCCCTTCCTCTGGCCGAAGAAGCCTGAGAATGTGAGATCTGGAGTGTGGCAGCTTTAGGAGCAAGTCAGCTCCACGGACAGAGATGGAACTTAGCCCTGGGCAATATCTTTCCAGCTGCTGGGTCCAAACTCACCGAATCTTCCTCCAGCCTTCTCAGCTACAACTCAACAAATATCCTTCATTAATTTAGTCCGAGTTGCAGAATTTTCTTTGTGTGTGTGTATGCTTGTCACTTGCAGCATAAATGGTTTGTCCCTCCTGAAACCCTGCATTACAGTTAAAATATTCCTATGGAAAACAGAACCCCTTCATGATTTCAGAAGATGAAACTTGAAAACTATTCTTGCTGTTTCACTTGGATTTAGACGCCCAAAATGTTTAAAAATTTCAAAGCTTTGGGTACTTGCATATGACCTCCCTTGATGTACAAACCCAAAGTGGAATCATCTGTTAAATTGAATTTTCAGAAAAGGGTTCCATCTATCAATTAGGAAATGGCCGATTTTTGCACTTTACCAATTTATAGTAATTGAGTGCTTGGTGCATAGCAAGTGCTCATGGAATGTTTAAGAAGTGGAGTTTTCTGGTTATACTTGAATTTCTGATTAATTGAAAGTTAATTAGAAACTCTCCCCCCACCACCTACCATTTCCTCTCTTTAGAAAATCTTTGTAAAATGTATGAGTGCACTTTCTTTCCTTAGTAATTACAGTATAGTGAGCATAATTGCATTTTTGATGATTAAGAATTTTACAGTGCCTGAGGGTTGCCAGTCAGACTATAAATTCTCATTGTACAATATTTTACATGGAGAAGTTGCAGGAAATTGGGCTAAATATGGATTGATCCTGGGACAGTCTCTAGCAGTTTATTTTCTAAAAACTTAAATATCTATTAGTTTCTGTTGTCCTTTAGATTTTTCTTCAAAAAAAAATTGTTTTTTGTGCAAAAATGGACCAAATTCCTACTTGCTGGATGCCCTGACATTGACATCCCGTATTCCTTGAATTTACAGTCACTGGTCAACTTGCACAGTCAAAATTCATTCTAACATAACCTCCTCACTGAGACTCCTAACTCTTGAGCCCAGGAGTTCAAGATCAGCCTGGGTAACATGGTATAACCCTCAAAAGTAATCAGATAACAAAAAATTTGCGTTGTTTCTGATTAAATCATTGGAATGCCGGTATCAGTAATGGTATAGTGAAATTATTCATGTGGGGCAAGACTGGAGATGTGCATTATGGGAAGGGTGGGATAAAAGAACCTGACAGCATTAGGAGTCTCAGTGAGGAGGTTATGTTAGAATTAATTTCGACTGTGCAAGTTGACCAGTGACTGTAAATTCAAGGAATGAGGGATGTCAATGTCAGGGCATCCAGTGAGTAGGAATTATGGTCCATTTTTGTCATGTTTCTTTTGTGTAGAAGTGGCCTTTCATGTTCAGATTTTCCTATGTCCCATGGCTGAGGCCACCCTTGGTGGGTTAAAGTAGAGGTTGACATAGAGGGAACACACCAGGCAAGCACACATTGTTCCTGGCAATCTTTTCTCTAGATTCATCTTTTTGAGTCTCTTTCACCAGTAGACAGATAAGCTGGAGGTGATTCAGGAATATGGGATCAGGGACATAAATCCTTCTGTTTCCATCAAAGATATGATTAACAGCTAGATTCAGGGATCTGAAGGGGATGCCACATCCCATGTAGTTATCCAAGAAAGCGCAGGCTAACCATTAGTGTGTGACCAGGGATGGGTTGCAGAATTGTCGGTCAAATCAAGAGGATGTGAAGTGGCAGATCGGTGTCCAGGAAGCAAAAATTAGGTTGCAGAACAAGGAAAATCCCTGGGTGGGTCCCAGCAGATGGTAGTGGGTCCTCCTCTTGTCTCAATACTCTTGAAGTCTCAATTCCTTTCTTTTTACCCCTTCTCATCTTCGAGAGGTGATATTTTGGCATGGTTCAGAAACTGGCATTGGACGAGTTGAAAGTTTGTTTTTGTATTGTTTTCCAGCAAGTTTGTCCTTTACTAAGGTCATCTTTAAGTGTTGCTCTTGTTGACCTACTGTCTGCAGGGCATGTGCTTTGAGTTGTACATGTAGTAGTGAAGAATTAAACTTGAGTTAGTGAAACTCTCTCACTAGTCTCCCCTGTGAATCTGACTTTGCATTTGTAGAAAAATTATGGGGTTTCCCAGAAGACTGTATTTCCTGGAAGACTGATGAGATTGAGAGACTTCATGACCAGGGTACTAACTCCTCTTCATGCAAAGCACACTGTTTATTTTTTTCTATTTTAAATTGGGTTTAAACCTCAGTCACTTCTTATTAGCATCATTCTATGTATGCTCAGTTCAGTTACAGACAAAATATTTTACTACAAGCCAGTTCAGCCACAGCTGGTATGAGCACTGTGGGGATGACATGGATGAGTTAGATAGACTCCAAGATCTCCCGGGGCTCAAAATCTCACAGAGACAAATAGTGATTCTAACATTAGAAAGACTGTGAAACATGCCATAATGAAAGTATGAATGGATTTCATTGAGAGAAATAAAGTAGAAAGAGGGCATTCCAATTAGGAAGATGCCTTGGAGTAGAAAGAATTAAAATCAGTCCTTGGAGGAGGTATAGAACCATAACAGGCATGGCCCACAGTCAGGGCATTTCAGGCGGAAGGGATGACCCAGATGTATGCACAGAGGCTGTAGGATGTAGAGCCTGCTCTGGAGCAGGTAATAACCCAGTGAGGTTGGGCTAAGCGTATGTGGAGGTCAGGTAAGACAAAGGAGTATGGTTTAAGAAAGATTGGAGGTGGAGACTGCTGTGTGATCATGGATGGTGTGACTACCGCAAAAGAGGATGATGAAAAGTCAATCATTGTTTTTTAACAAGAAAGTTGATGAGATGATTAGGTTTTAGAACGATGATTCTGGGGGCAAGGTGGAGAGTAGGTGGCATGGGTTTGGGGGGACAGGACAGGCGAGCTGGAGTGTCCAGTCAGGAAGGTACAGCAATTATTCAGATGGAAGCTGATAAGATCATGATCTAGGAAAGTGATCATGGGAAGGAAAATGAGGCCATGGCCTTGGAAGATGTGGGGACCCTTGGAGAGGCAAGTATGAATGACTCTGAGGTTAAACGAGATTGGGAACATAAGGGAAGTAAGAAAAGAGAACAAAGTTTACTTTCAATAAGAAGATGAAGGCCAAGCGTGGTGGCTTACACCTCTAGTCCCAGCCTTTTGGGAGACCAAGGTGGGAGGATCACTTGAGCCCAGGAGTTTGAGACCAGCTTGAGCAACATGGTGTAACCCTCTAAAAAAAATTACAAAAATTAGTGGTGCATGCCTCTAGTCCCACCTACTTGGGAGGCTAAGGTGGGAGGATCACCTGGGCCCAGGGAGGTGGAGGCTGCAGTGAGCCTGGACCACGAAAATATGTCAGCCTGGGTGACAGAGTGAGACCTTGTCTCAAAAGAGAGAAAAGATGAATAGGATTTTTGAGTATGCTAAAGTTTGAGTGTGTACATGTTCAGCCTGAGAGGTGAACTTGCTCCTTGAGAGCTGGGATATGTCTCATTCACCTGTGTAGCCTTAGTACATGGCAAGGCATTTATTTAATTATTTGTTTATTCATTTATTCATTCAACCAATATTGATTAAATGACTACTCTGGATCAGGGCCTGGCGTATAATAGGAACTGAATAATTGTTTGCTTAACTGAATTAAACTAACTTTTATGGATCCTTACCTAGTTAAGCTGTCATTCTATTGAGAACTTCTACTTGGTAGACTTTATTTAGTAGGACCATTAGTTTAATGGGGACTGGGTGAAGGAGTGGAAGCATGATGAGAACTGTTTCATAGGAGGGGGAGCTAATAAACTGTATCTGCAAGGACTGGATCGTGGGGTTACAGTGGGAGTTCAGCATGCCTTCTGCTGTGTCCCCACCCTGAAGCAGACAACACAAAAGCCTTGGAGAACTATTTATAGACATTTTCCAAAAGCAGGGGGAAGGATGGAATGGGTGAGTAGGATGAGTCACTTAGGTATTTATGCCTAAATTAGAAACCTGTACTTCATAAGATAAACCATATTTATGTTTCTTTTTTGTATCATTTGTGTATTTTCTTCATATTTTTAAGCTACATTTTTCCTTAGGTGTGGACGTTTTTCACAATTTCAGTCTGTCTTTCTTATGTGAGTGAAGAAAAACAAGGGCAACTTTAGGTGATTCTTTTCTATTTGGGGTTGGAGTTTTGTGTGGAGAGTAACATACCATCGAGACTAGGTATTGTGGTGTCAGGGTCCTAAAAGGGAAAATGCATTAAGGAAAGTTTAGGGGAAAAGTTAGGCTCTGCTGCACAGAATCCTTTTCTATGAGGGAAGTTCTTTTTCAGAGGTCTCTTCTTGGGCATCGGAGATGTTGTGTAGCATGGTAATGGGAGTCAGGGTGTTGGATTGGAGTAATCCTGATATCGATTACATGTACTCAAGCAAATGATTCATTCCCTTTAGGCTTCCATTTTGTCATCTGTAAGAGAGATAATTATACCTGATTCACTTTCTTTTTCTTTTTTTTGAGATAGAGTCTCATTCTGTCACCAGGCTAGAGTGCAGTGTCATGATCTCGGCTCACTGCAACCTCCGCCTTCTGGGTTCCCGTGACTGTCATGCCTCAGCCTTCCAAGTAGCTGGGATTACAGGCACCCACTGCCATGCCCAGCTATTTTTTTTTGGGGGGGTATTTTTAGTAGAGACAGGGTTTCACCCTGCTGGCCAGGATGGTCTCGATCTCCTAACTTCGTGATCTGCCTGTCTTGGCCTCTCAAAATGCTGGGATTACAGGTGTGAGCCACCATGCCCGGCCTATACCTGATTCACCTTCTAACATGCTAAATGATTTGCCTAATTGCTGTGTTATTTTCTGTCTCCCCCTGGAATGTTCTATAAATAAAAGTGGGGCAGGAAGTTTTATTTGCATTGCTCCCTGTGTATCCCATGTGCTGGGCGCACGGTTACGTTGGAGGTAACTTCAAGGCAAAGGATGTGGGGGCAGTGGGAGGAATGACTGGGGTGGTAGGAGGACAATGTGTTCCTGAAAACCAACGGAGAAAGGAGTTTCATCAAGAAGATGATAACAGGGCTGGATACTGAGGAGCGACAAAAGGGAAAATCCAATGATAGGTCTTTGGATTTGGTAATTAGGAGGTTACTGGTACCTCAGAGAACCCAAAAGCCCCTGGGGAATAGCAGAAAAACCCGATAGTCAGTGATAAGCAGGCTACAGAGATGGAAGGACGTGGTGACGGTGAGTTACAGCTATCCTTTCCAGAAGCTCAACAAAGAAGAGGAGCGGGATGGGACTTCATCTTGATGATGAAAAAGGTTCAAGGGAAGAGTTGTATTTTTAAACCAAAGAAGGAAGATGCCCCGGGAGAGGGAGAGGTGGAAGATGTGAGGAGAGGCAATTTTTATTAAGTACACAAGGAGGGAGAGCATGAGGTAAAATCCTGAGGGAAAAGGTTACTCTTGGAGGACACTTCTGGTTGAATGTGATTAAAAGGGAAAAACCACGAGAAGTAGGGAGATTGGATGCTTAAGAGAGAATAATTGAAGAAGTTCAAGCTGAAGTATCTAGCAGCTCAGTGAAGTAAGTACCAGATAATGTGGCTATAGTTTGGTGGGGTCTTGCAAAGGGTGGATAAGTTTTCAAAGAGCTATACAGAAAATCTCAATAGGGATCAGTATACATAGTTGATGAAATGGCTCAGCGGACAGAGATGAGGTGGAATGAGATGGGATGGACATGTGCAGATCCAGTCTCTCAGTTATGTGAACTTCCCCCTCAGTAATGCTCTGTGTTCAAAATGCGACTCAAAAGCAAAATGGCTGGCTTGAAGAATGTGAAATTAAAAATGAGAAGGGAGGGTTTGAAGGTGGGTAAATGGGTCCTGGAAAACCACCATCCTATTGAAAGTGTGACTGAGAAAATGGACAGAAGTAGTAGAGGATTCAGTGATAATGTAAAGATCAAGGAATGGAAAGCCCTGAAGACGAAGACTAGATTCAGCAACAGTGAGAGGGATGGGAGAGGCATAAAGTTAGGTGTGTTTATCTGATTGAATAATTCTTTTTGTTTTCAGAAGAGAAATGTGGAAGTAATGAAGTTAGAATTTATGGATCACTCCAACAAAAAGCAGTCTTTTGTACTTTTTGGCACACAAATACGCGTTACTGTTTCTGGGTGATAATAACTTATGGTTAGACTAGAAAGAGCTGAAGAAAGCATTTTTCTACATTGATGTTTAACAATGAGAAGAGGGAAGTGGGGAGTAGGGGTGCGGGATAACGTCAGTCCTTGTCTCAATCGTTATGATCATGGATGTTAATGGTTGAGAAAGGGAATCCCAACTGAATTTCCCCTGAAGCTCGTTTCCAGACATATGCTAAGTTATAGCAGGGTTCATTCTAGTAGCTTTTATTTCTTCTTTCCTTGTCTGTAGCAGGAATTAAAAGAAGTGCCTTTAATGGAAAACCAAGATGCCGTCTTATTAGTCGTGATGTCCTAAATCTGTTAGCTTTGAATAGGCTAAGTGGTTACTAGTGATTCTGATATGCCTGACATTGTCCAGTCACATTTCCACCAGCATTTAAAGAGGTGGTCCAGGTAATGTGCCTCTTTTGACTTTGGTAAAAATTAATAGTGTAATGCCTAGTCTGCCTATATCTAAAACCCATCTACAAAACAGTGATAAAGCAGCCCATGTTCTCAAGGTAGAGGATACAGGTTCTGTCCAGCAGCCATTAGGTGGTGCTGCCTAACCAGCATTCCCTTCCCTGTTAGGTCACCTACATGAGTCCTGTTGCCTTTATTGTGGGTACAATGGCGAATATTATGTGATTCTGTTATAAACGGTGGAAGTGGCTGAAATTTCTCCATCACCTCTGTAAGACTTATCAGATACTCTTTTTCTCTGGAGAGTAGTCAGTAGCTGCTTGAAGGAGGCAGCAGACAGAAATGGCTGCTCAGACTGAAAAACAGGCATTGATATTTGAATAGCACTTTCCACTTTACAGAGAATTTTCACATGTCAGAGTTCCTGGAATATTGGCGGTAAGCACTCATGACATTTTTTGAATGAATAAATGGAGTACTGTAGGTATAGGAAATTAATTCTATGTTAACTTTTGATAATGTAGAAATTACATCAAAGTTAGTTTATGAAAAAAGAGGATGTTTCTGAGACAACATGCATGACTATTGATAAATATGACACATAGTAACACTGACTCTGCTCATACTTATTCTATTGCAGGGCTGTTATGGAAGTTACCTTATAAGTAGAAAATTCAAAAACAATAACAAGAAGTTTTGATTAAGAGCATATTCTCGGGCTCTCCTTATTTCCAAATGGTGCCTTCATTGAAGAATTTATTCTCCATTATATAGCTATATATATGACTTTTCTTTTTCTATTTTCAAAATGTGTTTAATTGACAAAAATTATGTATATTTATTATGTACAACCTAAGTTTTGAAATATATATATGTTGTAGAGTGGCTACATTGAGCTAATTAACATAACATTACCTCACATTGTTATTTTTTTGTGGTAAGAACACTTACAATTGACTTTCTCAGTGATTTTCAAGAGTATAACACATTGTTATTAACTATAATTACCATGTTGTTCAATAGATCTCTTGGACTTATTTCCTCCTGTCTGACTGAAATTTTGTATCCTTTGACCAGCATATCCCCAGCCCTGACCCCCACCCCAAACCCCTGGAAACCACCATTCTACTCTCTGTTCTGTTAGTTTGACGTTTTTAGATTTCACGTATCAGTGAGATCATATGGTATTTGTCTTTTTGTTCCCTGCTTATTTCACTTAACATAATGCCCAGGTTCATCCATGCTATACCAAATGACAGCATTTTATTCTTTTTTAAGACTGAATAGTAGGCCGGGTGCGGTGGTTCACGCCTGTAATCCCAGCACTTTGGGAGGCTAAGGCGGGTGGATCACGAGGTCAAGAAATCGAGACCATCCTGGTCAACATAGTGAAACCCTGTCTCTTTTTATTTATTTTTATTTTTATTTTTTAAAAGACGGGGTTTCACCATATTGGTCAGGCTGGTCTTGAACTCCCGACCTCAGGTGATCCACCTGCCTTGGCCTCCAAAGTGCTTGGATTACAGGTGTGAGCCACCATGCCAGGCTGAAACCCCGTCTCTATTAAAAATACAAAAATTAGCTGGGCATGGTGGCGCATGCCTGTAGTCCCAGCTACTCGGGAGACTGAGGCAGGAGAATTGCTTGAACCCAGGAGGCAGAGGTTGCGGTGAGCCGAGATCGCGCCACTGCTCTCCAGCCTGGGTAACGAGAGAAAGAAACTCCGTCTCAAAAAAAAAAAAAAAAAAAAAGACTGAATAGTATTCTATTATGTATATACTACATTTTCTTTATCCATTCATCTGTTGATGAACACTTAGATTGATTCCATATGTTGACTCTTGGGAATAATGCTGAAGTAAACATCAGAGTGCCAATGTCTTTTCAATATACGGATTCCCTTTCCTTTAGGTATATACCCAGTGGTGGGATTGTTGGATCATATGGTAGTTGTTTTTTAAATGTTTTGAGTAACCTCCATACTGTTTCCATAATGGCTGTACAAATTTACATTCCTACCAACAATGTGCAAGGACTCTATTTTCTCCACATCCTCTGCAACACTTTTTATCCTTCATGTTTTTGGTGATAGCCATTCTAACAAGTGTGAGGTGATACCTCATTGTGGATTTAAGTGGCATTTCCCTGATGATTAATGTTAAACCCTTTTCATACACTTTTCGGCTATTTGTATGTATTTTTTGATAAATATCTATATTTTTTATACCTATTTTTTTTTAGAGCTTTTTATCATGGAGGGATGTTGAACTTTGTCAATTGCTTTTTCTGCAGTTATTGAGATGATCATAGGTTTTTGGTCTTTCATTCTGTCAATGTGGTATATCACGTTTATTAATTTGTGTATATTGAATCATCCTTGCATCCCAGGGATAAGTCCCACTTGATCATGGTGAATAGTCCTTTTAATGAGCTGTTGCATTTTGTTTGCTAGTATTTTATTGAGGATTTGCATCTATGTTCATCAGGGCAGTTGACCTGTAATTTTCTTTTCTTGTATACTTGTTTGGCTTTTTTTTTTTTTTTTGAAACCAGGGTAATAGTGGTCTCATAAAATGAGTTTGGAGATGTTCCCTCCTCTGCAATCTTTTGAAAGAGTTTCAGGATTGGTATTAGTTCTTAAAATGTTTGGTAGAGTTCAACAGCGAAGCATCAGGTCTTGGGCTTTTCTTTGTTGGGAAACATCTTATTACTGAATCAGTCTTCTTGCTTTTTATTGGTCTGTTCAGATTTTTCTACTTCTTCATGATTTAATCTTGATAGGTTTTATGTGTCTAGGAATTATTTATTTTTTGTGGGCTATCTGATTTGTTGACATAAAATTGTGCATAATAATTTTTGTATTTCAGTGCTATCGGTTGTCATGTCTTCTCTTTCATTTCTGATTTTACTTGAGTCTTTTTTCCTTAATCTAGTTAAATGTTTTCTGAGTTTATCTTTTCAAAAAACCAACTCAGGGTTGTTGATCTTTTCTAATTTTTCTCAATTCTCTCTTTCTCTCTCTCTTTTTCTTTTTTGAGATGGAATCTCACTCTGTCACCCAGGCTGAAATGCAGTGCAGTGGTGCAATCTTGACTCACTGCAACTTGTGCCTCCCAGATTCAAGCAATTCTCCTGCCTCAGCCTCCTGAGCAGCTGGGATTATAGGCACACACCACCAGGCCCAGATAATTTTTATATTTTTAGTAGAGATGAAGTTTCATCATGTTGGCCAGGCTGGCCTTGAACTCCCAATGTCAGGTGATCTGCCTGCCTGCCTCTATCCTCTCTTTCATTTATTTTTGCTATGGTCTTTATTATTGTTCTTCTTTTTCTAGTTCCTTGAGTCATAACATGAGGCTATTTATTTGAGATCATTTTTCTTTTTGATGTATGTGTTTATTGCTATAATCTTCCCTCTTAGAATGGCTTTTGCTGCATCCCATAAGTTTTGCTGTGTTGTGTGTCCTTTTAATCTGTCTCAAGATATTTTAAAAATTTCCTTTAAATTTCTTCGTTGACCCATTTAGTGTTAAAGAGACTGTTGTTTAATGTCCATGTTTTTGTGAAAATTTCAAGACTCTTCTTGTTATGGATTTCTAGCTTCATAACATTGTAGATATAATTTCAGTCTTCTTCAATTCAAGAAGACTTGTTTTGTGGTTTAATATGATCTATTCTGGAGAATATTTCATGTGTTCTTGAAAAGAATATGTATTCTGTTGCTATTGGATGGAAAGTTCTGTACATATTTGTTAGGTCTATTTAGTCTAGTCTAAAAGTTATTGTATTACAGTCTATCTCTCCCTTCAGATCTATTAGTATTTGTTCTATATATTTCGGTACTCTGATGTTGGGTGCATATATATTTACAATTGTTATATCTCCTGTATAAATTGACTCCTTTATCATTATATAATGACCTTGTTTGTTTTTACAGTTTTGACTTAAGATCTATTTTATCTGATATAAATATAGCTACTCTTGCTCTCTTTTGGCTTCCATTTCCATAGAAGATCTTTTTTCATTCTCTCATTTTTAGTCTATGTGTCCTTAATGGTGAAGTAAGTCTCTTGTGGGCAGCATATAGTTGGGTCTTTTTTGATCCATTCAGCTACTTTGAATATTTTTTTGATTAGAGAATTTATCCATTTATACTGAAGATTATACTACTGCCATTTTGTTAATTGTTTTCTGGTTGTTTTAGATATAGATACAGATCCTTTGCGTCTTTCTTCCTCTCTTGCTGTCTTCCTTTGTGATTAGGTGGTTTTCTCTAGTGGTATGCTTTGATTTCATACTTTTTGTCTTTTGTATGTCTATAGTAGGTTTTCACTTTGTTGTAATTAGGAAGCTTACATAAAACACTTTATAACAGGCTATTTTAAGCTGATAACAACTTGGATTGCATATACAATTCTTTACTTTTATCCCACCCACTCCCAATTTTATGTTTTTGATATCATAATTTACATATTTTTGTATTGTGTATCCTTAAATTGTAGCTGTTACTATTTTGTTTTATTTTTTGTTATATTATTATTTTAAATAAGTTTTTTCTTTAAACTGTTATAGACATTAAATGTTATCTACACACCACCATTACTGTATTAGAGTATTCTGAATTCAACCATGTACTTTTACCAGTGAATTTTATACTTTTATGTGCTTTTAATTAGCATCACTTTATTCCAGCTTGAAGAATTCCCTTTAGCATTTTTTATAAGGCAGATTTGGTGGTGATGTACCTTGTCAGCTTTTGTTTGGGAAAGTCTTTATCTCTTCATTTCTGAAGGACAGTTTGCCATTTAAATATTCTTGGTTGGCAGTTTTTCTTTTTTTTTTCCTTCAGCACTTTGAATATACTGTCCCATTCTCTCTTGGCCTGTATGGTCTCTGTTGGCCTATATGGACTAGTAGTTCACTGCTAGTCTTATTGGAATGTATTTATTATTTCATTCTTTTTTCTTTCTGCCTTTAGTATTCTCTTTGTATCTTTGAGTTTTGACAATTTGATTTTAATTTGTCTTCATGTAGACTTGTTTGGATTGAATATGATTGAAAAATGCTGACCTTCTTTTTTCTTATTATTTATGTTTTTCCCCAGATTTGAAAAGTTTTATGCTATTATTTCTTAAGCTTTCTACTTCATCACTCTCTTCTCTTTCTTTAATTCTTATAACTTGAATATTTGCTCTTTTGATGCTGATACATAAATACTGTAAGCTTTCTTTATTCCTTTTCATTGTTTTTTCTTTTTTCTTCTCTGACCATACATTTTCAAATAACGTCTTTGAATTTTCAAATTCTTTCTTCTCTTTATTGATTCTGTTGTTGATGCTCTCAATTTCATTTTTTATTTCATTCCTTGTATTTTTTGGCTTTGAATTTGTTTGGTTTTAAAAAATAATTTCAATCTCTATTAATTTTCTCATTTTGGTCATTTGTTATTTTTCTGATTTTGTGAAATTGTTTCTCTGTATCTTCTGGAAGTTTGCTGAGCTTACTTAAAACGATTCTTTTGAATTCTTTGTTGGGCAGATTGTAAGTCCCCATTTCTTTAGGGTCTGTTACTGAAGCTTTAATTTGTTTTTTGGTGAGGTCATGTTACCTTGATTGTTCTTGATCTTTGTGGTTATGCATTGGTGTCTGTGTATTTGAAGAAGTAGAGACTTATTTGAATCTTTGTAGACTGGCTTTTTCTGGGCAAACCCTTTACCAGTCAACTCATCCAGAGTCATGTGTGTGTGGTCTGGAACCTGGTGCTACTAGTGATCACCTGGCCTTGAGGCCAGCCTGGAGCCTGTCTGGGAGAGTTGACCTGGTACTGGGGCCTGTCCAGAGCCTGGGGACACTGAAGTCAACCTGTAAATAGGGTGTACTTGGGGACTAAGTCTCCCAGGCAGGTCTGGAATCTGGGGATATAGGATCTGCCCTGGTGCCAAGGCAAGTCTGGAGGCTCAGCCTGCCAGACTGGCCTGGAGTCTGAAGCCATTGCTGCCCAGTGCTGGATTTTACTAGGGCAGGCTCAGGGTTGGAGTCCGAGGCAGAGTCTGGTGCTCACTTTCCTCTCTTTCCCCCAAACGAAGGGTATCTCTCTTGATCCTGTGCTGCCTGGAGTTGTGGAGGGTGTCATGGGTGGGTAATGTGAACTTTCCTTCCCACCCTCTTTTCTTTTTCTTTTATTTACTTAATTATTTTTTTGAGATGAAGTCTTGCTTTTATCACCCAGGCTGGAAAGTAATGGTGTGATCTCGGCTCACTGCAACCTCTGCCTCCCAGGTTCAAGCGATTCTCCTACCTTAGCCTCCTGAGTAGCTGAGATTACAGGTGGCTGCCACCACTCCTGGCTAATTTTTTTGTGTATTTTTAATAGAGATGGGGTTTCACCATGTTGGCCCAGCTGTTCTTGAACTCCTGACCTCAAATGATCTGCCTGCCTCCTCCTCCAAAAGTGTTGGGATTACATGCATGTGCCACCACGCCTGCCCTACCTTCTTCAACACATCTTTTCTGTGCCACACCCAGGTACTGTAATCACTCACTTGATTTCCTTAGCTCTTGTGAAGGTATTTTTATGTGTGAATAATTGTTCAAATTGATATTTTTGCCGGGGCATGAGCACTGGAAAGTACTATTTTGCAGTCTTTCTTGAGTCTTTTCACTTCCCAGTCTACATATACTGCTCTCAAATGATTTTGGGGAGTTGGCAAGATAAAAAAAATTCCTAAATGCAGTATGCACAGTTTCTTTTACCATACTGAGAGTGTTTTTATTTACTCATGAAATTCACAAAATTTAATTTAAATAAGCAATGCACCTTTTTAAGATATTCTGTGACTGGCTTCTAAAAAATTCTCTATGGGATATTATCTTGGGAAGGAAATGTAAACTTTGATATTCTAGCTCTCAATTCTGAAATGCACCTGATAGGTATTTTAGCCTGACACAATTACGAACTGCAGGAATTGTTTTAGGCAGTTTCTCCTTTTGGGGACCCTGAGAGATTAGGTGGATTCACAAATTCTTGTATTGTCTTTTGCTGGGGATTGCTGATTCTATAAAAGGAACCTGATTGTGTCTAAGGTTCTTCAAGTTCCATTCTAAAAACACTCGGAATGGTGGAAGTTGTGGTTCATACCCAGAGTATTCCTAGGAATAGTAACATAAAATATATTTGAAATTTGAGAAAAAATACTAAGATATCACAAAAAAGAAAGTATACTATCCTACACAATTTGAATTATGTAAATAAGAAGTAGGAAGTATTCCTCATCCATTCTTTCTGATATCATTCTCCATCAGAAGTAGTCATTGTTAAATATGGTATATATCCCTTCCAACTCTTTCCTATGTTGCTATATTTCCTATAGTTCTATATATCTTTTTGTCTATTTTTCTTTGCATATGCAGCACACATACACAACAATTTTCTTAGTATTTTTTTTTAAAAAATAAAAATGGCTATATACTATTCCACTGTGCAGACGTATCACAATTTATTTCACCTTTTTTCTATTGATGCTTATTTTTGTACTATTCACTTTTTCTTGGCTACATATGCTGCAGTTAACATCTGTATGCACCTGTCTTTGTATTCTATGGACTTTTAAAATTGAAGATGCTGTGTATGAGGGAAAAAAGAGTGACATAGTACCTACTATTTAAACTCACCCAACATTTATGTCTTTATCAATGTTACATTGTTGATCACCCTTTGTAATTTTGTGCTATGGTCAGAGGATGACCAATGTTTCCAGCTCTTTGAGGTGCCTCTGGTCTAGGCTCTAACTGAAGACGGGTTTTAAAACCCTCTGTTGATAGAGAGTGATGGTGGATGGGGAATAGTTCATAACTCCCTACAATTTTACATTCTCCCACACCTCTTAGAATTTTTCTCTGAGAATGTTATGTAGTCATTACTTCAAGAAAGCTTTAGTTTTTCAATTGTGGCTGCATGTCTCTTTTCCTTGTTTTATTAAAAATAATAATTAAAAAACAATGGCTGGGCATGGTGGCCCATTCCTGTAATCTCACTGCCACGGGAGGCTGGGGCAGGGGGAATACTTGATCCCAGAAGTTCAAGGCTGCAGTTGGCTATGATCACACCACTGCACTCCAGCCTAGGTGACAGAACAAGACCATGTCTAAAAAAAATTAATTTCTTTATAGAAAATATGCCATTTTTTTCTTCCACACCTTCCCTTTCTTCTTCTCTCCCCATCTCTTCCTCCTTTCCTTCCTCCATTCCTTTATCCTTCCTTCCTTCCTATCTTCTTTCTACCTTGAGAACACAACTACATTTATCAGTTAAACTTCCCATTTAGAATGCTTGCATTGGAATTACATTTTGTCAAGTAAATTCTAGTTTAAAATCAAAATAAGGAAGTGGCCAATATGCTTTTTTCTCTGATATCTCTTTTTTGGCAAGTCAGGATTGATGGAGTCCCAGGTGGTTACCAGCTCTTAAAAGTGAACTGTAGTACAAGTATAATCTTAATTTCCTGTTAGAACTCTGCTAAGACAAAGCTGACTGTGTCTTATGGCAGTAAGCTATGGTGATCCTGAAAATTTTCATCATAATGGTGTAATTTCAAGGTGGCTCACCTTTCATGGTGGAACTTTTTTAGAATTTAGAGAGAAAATAGTTGACAAAGATGGTAAAGTTAAGATAAATGATTGCAGTAATTCTTACAATTAAGTATCACCAGAGGGATGATAGATATATAAAAAAAGAAAGCATCCTCAGATGAAGACAAGAAAAAGTAAGGTTGTCTTATAGTATCCTCATTTTAGGAAGTGTTTGCATAGAAGTGGTTTAACCTGGATATTTTCTAATCTGAATATCAAATATAATCTGTAAGCATATCATAAAAATTTTATGCTATTTATGGGTAAAATTAATTTATGAAATTAATTAGGTTAATTAACAATTAGCTACTTAACAAAAAATTTTCTGATGTGTCACTGGCACATATATCTGACACAGGGACATATATTAGAGCAAATACATCAGCTTCTTCTCTGATGAGTACACTGATTAGATCATATATGGTTGACCTGCTCCAGTTACCTTAAGTTTAAAACAACAAGATTTAGCTCTGTTAATCATTAAAGGTGGCCCATTAGGTCTGGCTACTTAGAAATCTATTTGTGGTTGAGGCATTTTTCATAATGGTAGCATGAAATCTCGGGACCATTGTCCAGGCTCTGATCATCTATAGAGAAATAGTCACAGCTTCTCTGCATGAAAAGAGTGAAGCATGTTACCATGTTTTGTTTTCCAGAATCTAAGGTATAATAAATTACACCAAAGCAATAATCAGTGTTCCTGATCCTGTCTGTGATTTGCCTTTATTGTTTTCCAAGAGGAAGCCTCACACATGCAAAACCACATGCTCTATCACTTTTCAAGTTGTGATGTTTCATCTGGGAGCAATTTGAGCCCCTGCCCCTCAACATTTCTTTTATGACTCCAAGATTAAAAGACCATATTCAGTCTTATTTTTATTACATCTTTTGCAGGAGGCACAAAACTCTTAGCAGGGGAAGGAATTGTATGCTATCTGATCTAGAAACAGATGCTACTGATTGGGAAGATCACAAGCAAGGATATACATAGTCCTGTATCTTTCAAAGTAAAGATGGCCCTGACAATAAAAAAGGAGAAACTACCTCAATATCATCCCAAAATATCATTTTATGTGTAACAAAATGAAATTACTCCTTTGACTAAAATAAAACCCTTAGTGGATCACCCAATCAAAAAAGTCAGTTAACATAGAGAATTATAAAAATAGCTTACACAAATCTTATGTGCTGTGGCTCATGCCTGTAATCCCAGCACTTTGGGAGGCTGAGGCTGGTAGATCACTTGAGGTCAGGAGTTGGAGACCAGCCTGGCCAACATGGTGAAGCCCCGTCTCTACTAAAAATACAAAAAATTAGCCAGGCATGGTGGTAGCCTCCTGTAATCACAGCTACTTGGGAGGCTGAGACAGGAGAATCCCTTGAACCCAGGAGGCAGAGGCTGCAGTGAGTCACGATTGTGCCACTGCACTCCAGCCTGGGCAATAGAGAAAGACTCCATCTTTAAAAAATACCAATTCACCAGCTTTGTGAAACAGGAAAAGGCCTTGTCCTTGAGTTTGGATCTTCTAATTCATGTTCTTTATTGGCTCTCACAGACAAGTTGGACACCCACACTGACCATGTGAAACTTGTTTCTTAGGCGAAGGAAGAACTTAGAGAAACTTACAAAGCAATCTAAAACTACTATTCTTCCCATTTTGAAATGATTTGATTTCCTCTTTCAACCTTTTACGGCTGTCTTGCTCAAACTTAAGATGACGGTATTTTTTTTTAAGGTGAGCTGACTTTATAGTCTCTTTTTAAAGCATTTGATTTGTTTTTTTCAGAGGTAGATCTTTTGTTCTTCATATTCATAATTGCTTTTAATAATATTTAATGAAACTGCATAATGACAGTAATAAGTACAACTGGCATTACTGGATTTAGAAATAGAAATCCTCGGCAGGGCTTGGTGGCTCACGCCTGTAATCCCAGCACTTGGGGAGGCCAAGGTGGGTGGATCACGAGATTAAGAAGAAATCAAGACCATCCTGGCCAACATGGTGAAACCCCGTCTCTACTAAAAATACAAAAAATTAGCCGGGTGTGGTGGGGCCTGCCTGTAGTCGCAGCTACTCTGGAGGCTGAATCGCTTGAAACCGGAAAAGGGAAGTTGCGGTGAGCCGGGATGGCGCCACTGTGCCCCAGCGGCGCGATGGAGCGAGACTCTGTCTCAAAAAAAAAAAAAAGTAGAAATCCTCACATGTTGCTAGGCATACAAGACAGGGTCTGGGACAGAACTGTATGGATATACAGTACTAGTGAGTGGCCTAGCAGTTGTGAGAATTTGGTATTCCATGGTACTAACCAGCAGGTTTTATAGAAGGCAGCAAGAGCTCCAATCTTTCCTACTTGAATAGAGGTTGGTGAAGAGACAGTTTCTGAATTATTATCATCAAGTATGAAGGTTCTTGTAGCTCAACAGCTGTATCAACATACAGAATGGCAGCCCTTCAATAATGCCCCTTGTCTTTAAGTAAATGCACTTTAAAATCCAGTGTTGTTTTGCAGATTCAATGAATCTATTCAGGCAATAGAGAAATGTATAAATCAACAAAATCTGCTTATTACAAGACTTTTGAGTAGATGGTATCTCAAATTATGTAGCTGTTTCACATTTATTTTTCTGTTCTTTTTTCCTAAAAGAGATATGCATTATAAACAATGGGAAATAGCTGTATTCAACAATAGTTAAAAAAAAAAAACAAAAAAACTCTCGGTATAATTTAATGTTGGAAATCAATACTGTATGTCCCCGATTGAATTGAGAGGTGGAGATGAAGACTTTTACTGCCCCAGGTACACTGGAAAATGTTGTGATGCCTGCAAGCCTGAAGTCAGCCAAAGGGTATCTAGTCACTACACGTTTTCATTGCTCCTAATAGTCTTTGGCTTTAGGCTACTGCCTGCTCTACCTAATGATAGGGCCAACCTTGACCAGGAGCCCTCTGAACCTTCCCCAAGGGGCTCCTCGGTGCTTGTTCACCCTCTGACATCAACCTTCAGAGTATATGAAATAGAAATCTTAATGAAAGAAGGGAGGACTGCGATGTTCCTGTGCGCTCGTCTGGCTAAACTTCTAGCATTTTATGATGATATTTGATTTTTAAGTCATCCTGAACTGTATCTGCAGCTGTGCTCCCTTTTATCTTTTCTCAGCATCACAACCTTTACTACAAAGCTTGTTCCAAGGGAAAACTGTTAGAATTCAAATCACTCGACGCACTTCTGTTTGTTTGGGATTCTAGCTGACAAGATGTCCTTCAAATGATTGCTTTTAGTAAAATCAAAGTGACTTGAGGACCAAAAACTTTGATAACTGGATATGTGTTTTAGATTACTTCAGGGTTCTTCTTGCAACTTGGCTGGATAAGTGTGAAAACTGAATTGTTAGTGATGAAGAGGGCTGAGGCCTGCGTTCTAGATTGTTTGCGGAATAGGGCTCCGAGGAAGCCATCACTCTGTGAGACCTCAGAAGCAACCTGGAGCCAGGTCTGTGGTTTAAGAATGTTTCTAAACTGGGGTGACGGCTATTTTTTTTTTGTTGTTATTGTTGTCAGATGCCTTGGGGCACCAACAAATGAGAGTGGGCTCTTGTCTGTAGAGGGTTTTTTTTTTTCTTTTTAAAAACAATGTCTTACTTGAAATGCTGTGTCTTTTTGGAGATTTCCAGGGGTTATTGCAGGAAGGGTAGAAGGCTCCCCCCTCCACACTGGGCTGACCCTCTGGGTGCCACCTACTTCCTAGTCTGCAGACCCTCTGAAGCCGGTTTTGTGGCTCTAGTGGAAGAGACTTCTCATGGCTAGAAAAGGCATTGTCAGCACAAAACTCTTTAGTTTTGTATCATGCTGCCTTACTCTTCTTTCCATTAGGGTGAACAAATGTTTTACAACAAATTACCAGGTATCCACCTGTCACCTATAATAAAAACACTGAACACTTACTATGGACAAGGCATGGGACATATGTACTTTCCTTTAATCCTCTCAATATCTTTAGTAATTTCATCATCCTTCTTCTATGAAGGAGAGAAATGAGGTTTAGAAAGATGAAGTTCCCACAGTTGACAAGTGACAAAGCTGGAATTGGATTTAAGTGCAGTTCTATCTGGCTGCTTAAACTGGCTTTCACTAAAAGACATGTATAACTCAGAGTGTCACTGGAAAGAATTATTCTGTATTATGCACTTTGAGTTAGAGAACTGTAAGCACATAATATTCCCTCTAACTTCTTAAATTTCTGGGAAGAAGAGCAAAATAAAAACATGTATACTTTTAGTTACTGTATTATTAAAAGATTAGCTTGCATGCTGCTGACCACATATCATACCTCTACCATCACAAGGAAAAGGATGAGAAATTAGTAGCTATTGTCTCACATGTAGGAATAATGCAGAATGGAGAACACTCTACGCTGACACAAAGTATCAGCCCACCAGAAGGGAAGACTATTCTTGTTTGTGAAGGAACTTCTAGATCACTGATTATTCTATGTATTCATCTCTGGTGCTTATGGCGAGCTGTGCTTGATGAAGCTATCATACGCAGGGAGGTCCTCTGGGGTGTGAGCACCATGGCTGGAAGGGCTTCTCCGGGGCTTGCTTGAGAGTGGCGCACATGTAGGCAGGCTGGCGATCCCAAGAAATGAGAGTGATTCTCTTTGCAAGTTTTAGTAGCCAGGGTGTGGCCTAATCAGAGAATAATTTTGTATATAATTATATAACATTGTGATAAGCAGTTTTAAACAACAAAAATACCCCAGAGACAGAACTGTCAAGCTGAAAAGCAATCCAGATGGATTTTCTGACCTCTTTCTGCACCAACATTTTCTTTATGTTCTTGGAAATAGCTGGAGAGGTTTTTATAGCTGTTCAGATTTCAATCCTGGGACTCAGAAAGCTTCTATATTGTCCCTTAAAGAGCGACATGTGCCACTATTATAACTTGAACTGCTCTGGACAGCTGTGCAGATGGAAAAGAACTACCATGCTTGAAACATTTTCATTTTGTTGTGTACATTCCTTGCAGTGCAGCTGGTCTGAATTCTCTCTAAAAAGATGGTGTGCAGCTGTTTCTCTGAGGCAGACCCTGAAGGCAAATACCCATCACCCCAAATACCCATTGCCCCAGCATGTCCTTTCCTATCTTGATAAGTCATTTTGTCCTTAACTCTGTTTTGTATAATCATGAAACATTGATATTTATCTGAATCTTCTTTGGGATACAGTACATGAGCTCATTCTCAGAAGTTCCAGGAACACAGCATTCCATCGTAAAAGATTTTCTATGTCTCCCACCCCCTCTCATTTTCACAGTTTCCATGGCAACATTTGGCTCTGACGGCACCTCCAGGATTATTACTATCATCACAGTTATTTCTTCTGATGACTATTGTTGCTTATTGTCCTCAACATCATTTTGACTGTCGGTTAGTCAGTTCCTGATCCTAAACACCTGGCCTCTGGGGAATGCGTCCTCAAAACAGTTGAAAAGTTAAAAAAAAAAAAAAAGGAATGTAAATCCCAAGAGATTACCAGTGGTGCAATTATCCTACATCAGGTTTATGTTTCTCTTTTAAAAAATTTCCCCATCAAGTCATTGTAATCCTTTCAGAATATACAGAGATAAGTTTGTTGTGATTCCAAAAGAGACATGGTTGCCGATACTGCTGTTTTGTTTTTAGAGAAGGAATGTGTGTGTGCGTTTGTGTGTGTGTTGGTGGGTTGAGGGGAGAATTATGAATCTAAAGCTTTCTAATATTGCTAAAGGAATTTTTCATGAAATGTTGGAAACTGTTTAGAGATGAACAAAATAGTTTAAGAGACTGTTATCCACTGATTTTCTCTTACCTGCTGTCGACCCTGTGAGCCTCCTTGAGGCTCAGTGGAGAGTAGGCTTCCTTTATAAGAATTACTGCCTTATGAGTCAGGGTAACACTGGGACGCCCTGTGCTTTTCAGCTTGACTTAAACTTGGCTGGAAACACTACCTCCGAGGCCATGAGAATCCAGAAGCCTCATTTTAATTTCTGCAAGTTTCTACAGTTGTCTTTTTGTGTGTCCTTCTGTCTCTGGGCTCCTGCATGGATGTTGGCTGCTCTGCTAGGTTTAGTGAAACCCTAAATGCATAATTCGTCCTCTGTTAGCTATGTTTAGAAGAAGCTCTTATATCAAGCTAGCCTGTCCTTTCACACTTCCTCTCCCTCCTTTTCTTTTCCTTCTCATCCTTCTTTCTTTGTCCCCTGATCACTTCCACCGTTCTTTCACTTTTTTGGGAGATGTTGACGATTTGGTGGGTCACCGGGAGGAGTCACATCATAGGGCACAGCCTTCCCCCTCCCCGCCCCGGTCTGCTAGCTCCACCCTTTCACTCCTGCTCTTCCCTTTCTTCCTGGCATATTGAAGAATTTCTCCTTTTTGTCTCATTTAGGGCAGCCATCCCTGAAAGGGATTCCAGTTTCTCCACTTGGTTTTAGTCTGCACTTAGATATATTTGTTGCACCTGCAAATCAATTTCATAAACTCTTTCTCAAAGGGGAAAAGGACAGAACCAAATGTTCATTTATGTTTTGGTGGCACCAGAGCTCTAACTGAATGCTTAAAGCCCTGCCTTACTGCCTCCTGGTCACTGTGAACACGATCTCAATCGCTTCTAGGGACCTGGCAGGTGACGTACATGAGTTGAGAGGATCTGGTGGAAGAGGCAGTGTGGAGTGAGGGACAGCGTGTGTGTTCAGAGTCACAGTTCACACAAAGGGACCACAAGCAACTGGACTCCAACTGATGGCTGCCTGTGAGGATGGAGGTCCAGTGTGGCCTCATTTCCTAATTTTTAAGAATTTAGAGATCTAATTTTTATACAAAATTTCCCAAAATTTGAATCTTGGCAGCTATTTCTTCAAAAAAGTGTACAAGATGATATTGTGTTGGTTACCAAACTAGGCAGGAGAGACATGCTGAAACCACATGGGAGAGACACACCTAGACCATGTGGAAGAGACACACTTAGACCCTGCCGGAGAAACACACCTAAACCACACGGGAGAGGCACACCTAGACCACGCTGGAGAGACACACCTAAACTATGTGGGGGAGACATGCTTAAACCATGTGGAGAGGCACACCTAGACCAACATGGAAGAGACAGACCTAAACCACTTGGGGGAGACAGACCTAGCCCACTGCTGTGGGGTTGCCTCTTCTGCCCAGGGCCTCGAGCAGGAGGTTTCCTGCCTGGTTCCAGTCTTTTTTTTTTTTTTGAAACAGGGTCTCTTTCTGCTGCCCAGGCTGGAGTGCAGCGGTGTGATCTCGGCTCACTGCAACCTCCGCCTCCTGGATTCAAGCAATTCTCCTGCCTCAGCCTCCCGAGTAGCTGGGACTACAGGCACGTTCCACCATGCCCAGCTAATTTTTGTATTTTTTTAGTAGAGACAGGGTTTCACCATGTTGGCCTAGCTGATCTCGAACTCCTGACCTCAGGTGATCTGCCCATCTTGGCCTCCCAAACTGCTGGGATTATAGGCGTGAGCCACCACACCTGGCCTGGTTCCAGTCTTTCTCCTCCCCTGTGTGATGCGGTCCTTGCTGATACCCAGCCAGGTTGGACTATTTTCTGCATTAGGAGAAGCTTCAAGGGATCATGGGGCTTGAGGCCTGGTCAGCTCCTTGATTCTAACTCAGCAACAGCAAAGTTTGTAGCTGAATCAAATGCAAACATCACTGCCAGCCGAGGCCCAGATTTTTGGTTACATTTCCTCCTGCCCCAGGGCCAGGATCCACCTCTCACTATCTCTGTCTTTCAGTTGCTAGAAAAGATTGCATTCTTCCTTCCACATCTTGGTCCATTGTGAGAAGAAAGATTTTAAAAGCTTAAGTTATTTTCCTTTTCTCTTTCTCTTGGTGACATGTCAGCTCAGCTCTCAGTGCGTTGTTTTTAACCTTGATTTCTAAAAGATCAGAATGCAGATGTCCTTAAGCATAAAATTCATCCAAAAGTGCCCATTCTATTTTTCTTTTGAGACAGAGTCTTGCTGTGCCACCCACGCTAGAGTGCAGTGGTGCAAACATGGCTTACTGCAGCCTCGAACTCCTGGGCTCAAGTGTTTCTCTTACATCAGTCTTCCAAGTAGTTGGGACTACAGGCACGTGCCACCACACCCAGCTAATTTTAAATTTTTTTTTTCTTGTAGAAACAGGGTCTTGATACGTTGCCCAGGCTGGTGTCAAACTCCTGGGCTCAAGTGAGTCTCCTGCCTTGGCCTCTAAAGTGCTGGGACTACAGATGTGAACCACACCTGGCCAGAGTGCCCATTCTTAGCACAAGCTCCAAAATTTCTGTTCTATGGTCCCAGGCAATGCCTTGTCATTTCTGGTGCCTGCCCCTCCCACACTGCAGCCTGGGAATTGCCGTGGTTGGTATGGGGGTGCAGTGCCTTGGGTGTGCCCAGCCTCTACATGGGAAGCACACTGGTGGGTACTGTCTCTCAGGCTCTAACTAGACTCTAGAATTTGACCTGTGAGCCTTTTGATCATAGGCTTGTTAACAGACAAGCAATTCCTTTCAACATTGGAATATTTTCTGGTTAGGAAAAGGAAGCCCATTGTTAACATGACTGGTGTGCTCAGAGTCTCTTTGTAGCCCACACAAAGGCCATGAATTCCCTGGAGAAACAGATGATCAATGTAAATACCTTTTCTCTCACCAATTGACAAACATTTATCGAAGACCTGCTATCTGCTTGGTGTTAGGACGACGCGCTTCTGGAGCATCAATAGTGCTTTTGAGGAACTCAAGGTCTAGTGTGGGAACAAACACGTAACCCAGCAAGTTTGTGCAGACCAATGAAGACAGCATGAACAGTGATGAGAAAAAGTAGCCCTTGGATAAAAGTTCAAAAAATCTGCTTGGCAGAGGCAGAGTGGAGGGACCGCCCCCAGGTAGAGGGCACAGAGGCCTACACTAGGGTGTGTAGGTGGAAAGAACAGTGCTTGTTCTGGAAATGCAGTTTATGGTTAAGGAAAATGTTGCAGAAATATGTGTCCAGAACCCCCGGAGCCCTGAATCTCTCAATGAGAGGCAGCCCCGGATCTCTCAATGAGAGACTTTCCCCAGGAGAGGCTGGCTGGGGTGAAACTGACAGGATAAGTGATTCATGTTGCCTATTCACTCTCATTCTAAGACATTCATACTCAGCGTGGAATGCTGGGTGAAGCCATTTTTACTATTAACTATACATTAAAAAAATTTTTAGTGCCAGTGCATGTAATTGAATTAGTGAAAATTAAGTGAAAGAATGATGCAGCTCCAATGGAGAGATATTTGTCAAATACCAAAGAACACCTACAATGTGTACATTGTAGGTGCTATTCAAAAACTCAGTTTTGAGCTGACTGCCATTTAGCTCTCAAAAGTTATATAAGAGAGACACACTCAGACATTGGAAGCACCGTAACGTGAGGGTTAACAGCTTGAACTTGGATGTGGCAGACACCTGGACTTGAATCCAGACGTTCTCCCTTAATAGCTCTTGGTGCTGGGCAAGTTAATCTCTGTCTGTGGTTTTTACTCTCACTCTTGTTCTCTCTGGGCTTTTTCACGCATCCTCAGGTCCCAGAGCCTTTTCCTCCTCCCCCTTCACCTACTTACCTCCCATACAACCTTCAGATAGCATTTCAAATGCCCCTTCAAAATGATCATGAAAATGATATCATAACACATTGTGCCTTTTTTTCGAGCATCTCTATTGTAGTTCTGTTTAATCTGTGATTAATTTATGAATGCCTCCAGCACTACCCTGTTTTGTTTGGGTTTGGATCATAACCCTGAAAGCCATAATCCCGAATGTTGAAATTCTGAAAGACCAAACTCCCAAAAGTCTAAAATCCCTAATGTCTAAAATCCTGAAAATCACAGTCACAGGAAATGTGAATTTCAATGGAATCCTCAAACCATAATGACAGATTTGGAATTAGGTATACTAAAAGCTACTAAAGGTGAATTTCTAGTTGTTTACAGTGAAGCTTGTCTTTCCCATTCAGCTCAATGCATTTGGTGGAAAATTCAAATGAATGGATTGGTTATAAGATATGGCAAGGACAAAAACTTTAGTTTAAAAATTTGTCATTTTTGAGCATTGGCATTTCTTCCTCCTGATGACATTGCAGGAAATTTTAATAAATTAAAACCACATTTGGCTGAAGACGCTGGAGAAGTTACTGACTGGTTAGAAAATAATTATATGCACAGTAAGATAAGAGCACACTTAGGGAACGGTGTTGCTGTTGGATCACAGTATTGTTTCCGACATATTGGTCTGTATATGAGTGCATGTAAAATGGATTTCTGCACGCTCAAAACAACATAGAAGCAGAGCACAGAAGATGGGAAAACTTAATAGGAAGGCTGATATCAATGTATATCAAGTTATAGAAGAATTCCAGAAAGGGGAGAGCCATGTTGAAAATGAATGTGAATGTATTCACTGAAGAGAGTCATGTCCTAAAAGAAGAAAAAAACAAAAAACAAAAAAACCAGATGTGGATGCAAGACTTCAAAATAAAGTTAATGATTGTGAAAGTCAACCAGCTTTTGTGGACTAGCTCTGTGCAACTGCCCATAATTTGTCACTGTGATACACTTTTAAAAATATGTATTATTTTCTAGCTTTTATCTTTTTTTCAAATTGTTTTCTACTATTTTAAGTTGTCAGCATTATTTTTTACAATTTACTATGCTATGTATTTCATCTTTGCATCATTTCAATACTGGAGCTATAAACTGAAGACTTTCAGAGAGTTCTCATTCATTTTATGCATTTCTTTTTGCAAATTTAACTCCACAAGGTTCATTGTTACAGCACTGGCTTTGTGTGTCAGCATTGTGCATGGACATAAAAACATTGAAACTTCTTCAGTAAATGAAGAGATGTCCTTTTTGTCCATCTACATTTGTGAAATATAAGATTTCTTGAACTCTTGGCTCTTTGGGTGATGTGTGGTGGTGATGTGGTGGCAACCCATCACAGGTTTTGATTGATTTCTTCAGAAGACTTAGGTTGTCTGTCATAGTATTTCAGCTGACTGTAGTTATAAAGTTGAGGGCACACAATTATCATAGTGGTATGCATGTGTACTGTTATAAATAGTTTTTACTTTATGGTAGATATAATGTAGCTACTACATTTCTTCTTTTGACTTGTTATCAGAAATTTTAGAGCTAAATTTAGTGCTGAAGTGCAGCAAATATTTCATCTCTGACTTTGTATATACAATCATCCTTCTCTTGATATTCTTTGTTATTTCTTATCTTTGTCCTGTGTACTCAGATATCCATTCTAAAACTTGAATATTCACTTATCTATTTCTTTATGAATATGGTTTGTCTGCTTATAACTATTATACCCATGTGACTGTCATTAGTATACCTGAGTGTTTATGCTTGCAAAAATATTATGTTATTATTGCCTCTTTTATTATGCAGAGTGGCCTATGAAGTATTCTTTCATGTTTTTATGTTTCTCAAATAAAATTCCTTTTAAAAATGTAAGTAAATATAGTTAAAATGATTTTAAAAATTATTTTTCCATAATAATATTTTCAGGATTTCAACATTTGGAACAGTGGTGTTCATAATTGTGTCTTTTGAGATCATTATTAGCTCCTGTTTTTTCACCACTGTGGCCCAGTTTAGCATAGTATTTGTCACATAGAAGGTATGCAGCCAATATTTTTGAGTGAATAGGTAAATAGATACCTCCTTTGTAAGCTTGATTGAGGGCTGCATTGTATAATGCATCTAAGCTATTTGGCACAGTGCGTGCTATATAGTAAGCATTCAATAAATGTTGAGTTTAATAATGATTCCTTTAGGTTTGCTGTTCTCTACTCCTATAGTGGACTGAGTAATGAACAATTTGTGTGTTGTTAGCTAAGTTCCAATAGTTCTGTTAGCTAAGTTTTAATAGTGAAAATGCTTTAAGTTCAACATTATGCCCTTGGCTCTTTTTGAGTGTTGATTTAAGAAATGGAGACCTTCTAGGTCATCTGTGGAGCCGCTGATGAGGATTTTATGCACAGTGTGGCAATTCAGAGCAGGGGTTTGAAAGTAGATTGCCTGGGACCAGGTTATTGCTGCTTCGTTTGAGCTGTAACCATGAGTGAATTATTTCTCTGTGCCTTTGTTTTCTAACCTGTAAAGCAGCGGTAGTAATCTACCTTTAAGTACTGTTATGAGGATTAAATTATTAATACATATGAAGAGTTTAGGAGAGTGCTTGGCACATAGTAGATATTCAATATATGTTAGCTATTATTTTATAAGGACTCATAGGACAAAGTATTCCTGGAATTTGGTACAAAAACTAAAATAGTAACTCTTGAAGAGCTGGTATAAATATTTTTTACTTTATGGTAGATTTAATATAGGCTACTGCATTTCTTCTTTTGGCTTACCAGAAATTTTAGAGCTAAATTTAGTGCCGAAGTGCAGCAAATATTTAATCTCTGACTTTGTATATACAATCATCCTTCTGTCGATATTCTTTGTTATTTCTTATCTTTGTCCTGTGTACTCAGGTATCTATTCTAAAACTTGAAATCTACCTCAAATCCTTTTAGGAAGTGGGCAGGGGCACATATAATAAATGTATGAATTCCATAATAATAGAGTTGAAAGAACACACATTTTAGGTGATATTTACTTCAGGTAAACATTGTGTGATCCAAAATTTTCCCTGTGATCCTGTGTAGACTGCTTCACTCCTTTTTGAATAATAAAAGCAAATTCAATATTCTTGTGGGAACCATTTATTATGGAAATTCTAATATAAATTATGTTCCAAATGCTAACTAGAGATTGCAAAATTTTGCTGGAAGTATTTGAAAAGTTCAAATTATTTTCCACTGTTCATATCATAGCATCATAACATTTTAGAATAGGATATAATTTGTTTACTTTTCATGTTTCACTTAATGTGAACAGTAAGAGTCCTGGCCAAATTAATTTATGTTAATCAAGTTTTTTTTTTCTTTTCATTTATATATTTTTATTCAGAAATGTTTATATCAGTACAAGGAAACAATTTTGGAGACACTAAATGTCATCAGTTATCATTAGTTTATTATGAAAGAGAGATATGGAAATTATTTACATGATGAAAGATTTTAGAACTTCAGTGGAATGGGCAACTTCACGTTGATGCCATTTCGATAGTGACTTATTTTAGTCTACGTACTTTCCAAGAATGTCACCATCTCTAAATAGGAAATAATCCTTGTCATCTAGAACTACTTTGGTGCCTCCATATTCTGGGAGAAGAACTTTATCTCCAACTTTCACGCTAACTGGTTGAATTTCTCCATCCTTTCCTTTAGAACCCGATCCAACAGTGACTACTGTTGCTTGCAATACTTTTCCCTGAGATTTTTCTGGAAGCATAATGCCTCCTTTGGTTACAGTTTCAGCAGCACTTCTTTCAACCAATACTCGGTCAAAGAGTGGGAGAAACTTTCTAAATGCCTGTCGTGCCATGACTCCCTCCGCCTCAGACTCGTACTCTGCTCTGGCCAAGTTTCAATTTCTTTTTACAAATGAGACTTTCTAAATTGTATTTTTATAGAATAGTGATGTTGGGCAATCTCAGCAGTTGGGTATTTCATTTGACTCTCTACTCAGGGCAACACCTAAACTACTTGAAATAGAAGAACATTGATTCCGTGTTAAAATCTTTTGAAAAAGGTATTTTAAAGACCTTCATTAATAACTTGCCTCAAGACTTAGCATTTCTGTTCTTTCTGTTTAATTTACATCTGCAAATTGAAGCTAAAATTCATACCGCTATTGAGCAGGGAGAGGAAAAGCAATTGACCATTTGTTGCATAACAGCCTATTGGGGAAAACCAGTAAAGACCAACCCATTCATTAATTCAGTCTTCAATCAGTAAATATTTATAGATTGCCGTCATGTGCTATGCATGTGCTGGATTGTAGAGACGTTTTTATTAATCCTTATCCTTAATGAGTTTTATAGACTAGCAGGTGGAGACAATAGCAATAAAATAAAAAAGAATTTTGAAAATGAACCCCTTCTGTCTTTGTTTTGATCAAGACATTGACATAATGGACATGAGAAATCAAAGTCAGTGTGAAACAAGTTTCCTGTGACATAGGATTTCTATTTGGACCCCTCATCCAGATGAAGGTTGTATAAGTCTGCAGAGCAGAAGGATGGGTTTGAGGAAGATTTTCTTAGAGGAAATGATACTTAGGAGCCTCTAATTTTCTATTCAAAGGGGTAGGGTGGGAAGAGATCACCACACTCTTTCCCTCAATCTTTTAATAGGTTCACTTGGAGAGCTTTCTGCGGGTTTTAGGAATTTAGGGAATCTTGCCCTGGGGTCTCACTCTTCCTTGGGAAATCCAGAAGGTGACAGAAAGGATGACAAGCTGCTTTGATGCTGCACAGGGATTAGCGTGGGTGCCTAGAGTTCACCAGAAGACGTGTGTGAGTGTTTTTCATGGAAGAAAGGGCCGAGCTGGAACCATCTTAATTCCTGTGGACCAAAGGAAGAGGACGGATGGTAGGACTTAGAGATCAATGCATCCCCTTATCATCTTGAGAACTACAGGTAATGAGATTCCCTAAGGATGAGAATTCTAAAAAATTAAAAACAGAACACCAACCCATGAGGGAAAGAGTTCAGCTCTAATAATTCGCTAGACCCAGATAGCTCAAAGCCACCTAATCACTATTTTTATTTGTTAAATCTGGCAACTCTGTTTCCTTCCTTTCCTTCCTGTCCATAGCTGAATGAGCTGCTATCTAGTGTGAAAGAGGAGAGTAGGGAAAGAGCAGAAGCTGGTCACACCCCTCCCTGGCAGCAGGCAGCTGCCAACTGTAGGCCTTAGCAAGGGAGGGAGGAAGAATTCTTCACTTCAAAGAAATATTGAGGAGTTGCTTAATATTTTGGGCGAACACATTCCAGTTAGTGAATCAAATTTTGTGAATTGATGTGATCATAGGACTGTTGTTTGCATGTAAGCAGAAAATGATGGGGATCCACCAACTTTCCTTAGAGATAGAGGAGATTATCATCACTGAATACAAGTTTACAGGGATACAAATAGACAAATATAAATTTGCGTGTTGGTTTCATCCACACCCACATCCACATATTTTTGGGAGGAACACAAGGTTTTAACAGGGGGCACATTGGAGAGGCACTTTTCCTGGGTTTGGGGGTTTCTCAGAGGGAGTAACATTATTCCAAGAGCAGAAGAGATAAGAGGATTTCTGTGCAAGGTTGGCAAGTTAAACAGTTTCATGCCCTCTCAAGGTCTCCATAAAACAACTATACAGTGATTTTAAAAAATGTCTTAAACCCTAAAGGATGGGAACAATGAAAAGGAGTCAATAACTGCAAAGTTCTGTAGCCTAGAAAGTAGGTGTGTGAGTGGCGAAGGACCAGAGAGAACTGAAGTCTAAGCTAAAGTTGAAAAAGGTGAAATCCAATGCACTTTCCTCCTCAGGATTGACAGCTCAGAAATAAGTAGCACATAGCACTTCCAAAAGTGGGGGTACTTAGAAGGACTAAAATGAGGAGGATTGATGGAAAGTTTTGAAGTACTCAGATTTCCAGGTCACCTTGCCAGTTTCATAAAGCCAGGCAATAGATCTTCCCACCCCTGACAGAAAAAGGTGGATTTATTTTTTCCAGAGACACTGGGCTCAGTTGAAGATGGAGGTATCATAAAAAATTAGGAGATTAAGTGCACATACACAAAACTGGATGTTGAAAGCATCTCCTAGCTGCCTTCCCACATTCAGCTTCCAGATGTCCAGCAGCCTGGCCTTCACCTTCCATGCAGGGAGCAGAAGGTCTAGTTGAGGAACCTGACCACCCGTAAGCAAAGACCTGCAAATATTGACATAAAGGCTTCCCAACCTTGATGGCTGGGGGAACTGCCCAATCAGTTACCCTAAAGTTCACAGTTCATAAGTTCTACATATACTTATGCTTGGAGGATTTGGTCCCCCACTTAAATGTGAGCAGGCAAGAATAACCAGATGTCTGAGTAAAGCATCTAATAGAGTGCAAGAAGCCCAGTATCTGAATAACAGAAGCTCTAGAAGAGAGAGAGAGAAAATGCAAAGTAGGATGTAAGGATCAATTCAAGTAAATATCTCAGAATTAAAGAATTTGAGTTCTATATTGACAGGCTCACTGACTGCCTGGCAAAATTAATGAATGAAAATAGGCCCAAGACATATCATTATGAAATTTCAGTGCACTAAAGAAAAAAATGAGAGAGAGAAAGAGAGAGAAAGAGAGAGAGAGAGAGATAGAGAGAGAGAGGATCCAGGATTAGAAAGATAAATGGCATAAGATTTCTCATCAGCTAGAAGCCAGAGGCCTACTCAATTTTGATACTCAGCAAAACTACAAATCAATTTTCAGGATAAACAAAGAAGGAGGAAAGTAGAGAATAAGAGAAACACTTGAGAGGGGTAACAGGAATCCCCAAGATGATGGTGACGGGAGATTCCAGGATGACAGATAGTTACGGAAGCTCTACCAGTCCAGGTTGGAGCAGGAAGGCTGTCGGAGAGGTTTCTTTAGGAAGGTGAAACTGACAGAATATTTGCTATGTCCAAACATTAAAAAAGAAAATGTTTTTCTCTTTTAATACTTGCTATGTCCGAACATTAAAAGAGAAAAGTATTTTCTTTTTTAATGTTTGGACATAGCAAAACATTCTGTCAGTTTGATGAAGGATTTGGAGGTTGAACTGATAGACACATAAAAAATTAGGAAAACAAAAATTAATATTATTATTAACTTCAGGGAAAAGAAAAACTGTGCAAAAAAAGCAAAGAAACCAGGGTTAACTGCATGGCTCAGTGTATATGTATATATTTGTGTGTTGGAAACAAGGGAGAGAAACACAATAAATCTTCTTCTTTAATAGTGTCAAGTCAATAGATAAATGTCTAAAACCCAGAGCTAACAAAATCAGCAAGTGGCAGCACAAATCTATTATTTAGAAACATAGAGGTAATTACCAAAATATATAGTTAAGATAGGTGAAAGTGACTGCCTTTAGGGGAGGAGGGAAAAATGAGTAGAAACAGTAGGGCATTATTACCAGTAGGCCAAACTTTGCAGAACTGTTAAGATAAATTCTGTATAAAAGAACTACATTTTTTTTTTTGAAAATGAAAGTTCAGGTGATGGCATTGTGGTGATTGGGTCAAAGTCCTTGGGGTGGGGGTGGGGGCAGGAGAGAGAGAAAAAGAGATAATGGCTCATATGAAGAATCAAAAGAAGTTCAATATCAGTGTGATGGGCAGAGGAGTGGTCGGGACGATGAAAAGGGCAGAAATGAGATACGAAGCTAGAGATTAGCAGGGTCTAGATCATGAATGGGCTTTAATTGTATCCTAAGGACAATGAAAATCCAAAGAACATTTTCACATTGAAGAACACTTTGACATTTAAGTAAGAGGAAGCTCAAACAAAACTAGCTTAAACAATAAAGGATCTCATTTTACTGTGTTTTATCATATAACAAGATGTCTAGGCTGGTGACTCACACCTGTAATCCCAGCACTTTGGGAGGCTGAAGTGGGAGGATTGCTTGAGGCCAAGAGTTTGATGTCAGCATGGGCAACACAGTGAGACCCCCCACCTCTAGAAAAATTAAAAATAAAACTGATCAGTCATGGTGATGCATGCCTGTGGTCCTAGCTACTCAGGAGGCTGAGGTAGCAAGATCACTTGAGCCAGGAGTTTGAGGTTACAGCGAGCTATGATTGCACTGCTGTACTCTAGACTGGGTGACAGAGTGAGCTCCTGTCTATTAAAAAATAAATAGTCCTGGTGCAGTGACTCACTCCTGTAATCCCAGAACTTTGGGAGGCTGAGGTGGGCAGATCACCTGCCCACAGCCTGCCAGCATCGCAGAACCCCTTCTCTACTAAAAATACAAAAATGTAACCAGGCATGGTGGTGCACACATGCAGTCCCAGCTACTCAGGGAGCTGAGGCAGGAGAATCACTTGAACATGGGAGGCGGAGGTTGCAGTGAGCCGAGATTGTACCACTGTACTTCAGACTGGGTGACAGAGTAAGTCTGTTTCAGAAAAAAAAAAAAAAAAAAAAAAAAAAAAAAAAAAAAAAAAAAAAAAAAGCCTAGAAGTAGGGTGGTTAACTTCTCTGTGGCAGTGTAAAAGATCAGGATCATTTCTTTTTTCTACCCTCCTCTTCTCAGGTGCCAAGTATGCCCCTCAGAATAGCTGCAAAAGCCAGATGTTGCTTTTTTTTTTTTTTTTTTTTTTTTTTTTTTTAAATACAACAGCATCCAAAGGGTAGAAACATCCATATGCTTCTATATCAATTATTTATTACTACACTGAAACCTACTACATCACAATCACAACTTAATGCGCAGAAACAACTACCATTTTATGCTCATTATTCTGGGACTCAGAAGAGTGGGCTGGGTTCAGCTGGGTGGTTCTTCTGTTCCTTCCTCTTAGACTCTCATTCACCTGCAGTCAGTCAATTGGTGGCTCAGCTGGGGTGGTGTTGGTTCTAAGATAACCTTACTTATAGATCTGGGGCCTCAGCTGCATGGTTGAGGCAACTGGCTTCCCTGCTTCATGTGGTCTCATCCCTCAGTTGACTAGCCTTGGCTTCTTCACATAGCAATCTCAAAACAGTGTTCCAAGGCAATGAGAGCTCAAGCTGCAAGAATTCGTGGGGCCTAGTCTCAAAATCCCACAATACCCAGTTGGCTCCATTCTGTTGGTTGAAGCAAGTGGCCAGCTCAAATTCAAGGAATTAGGAATAGATTTTAACCACATGATGGGAAAAACAGCAAAGTCGTATTTCAAAGGTACACACACATAGGAATGGTATACATTATTATGGCCATCTTTTCAAATAAACCTATCAGAGTCCCCTTTTAAGTAAGAAATATTTTCTCAAATCATAGTCAATGAGTTACTCTCAAGCCCTTTTCTAAATCAGTCACTGGGAAGGACAATAAAGTTATTCCCATTGAGTAAGCCTAATAAGGATTGACTCCCTGGGACTGAGAACACATTTTTCTCTTAAGCAAAATGATTCTTGTTGCAAGTAAGTATGTGTGTGGGATCTGGATAGAAAAATAAATAGTATTTCCCAGGTTTTACTAAAGGAAGGTTATTTCATTTTTAAGAGATAACCTTGATTGCAGTGTGAAGATGAATTGGTGTGAAGCAAAATTGAAGGCAGGTAGATCAGTTGCAGGGTTTCTGTTATGGTTTGGCTGTGTCCCCACTGAAATCTCATTTTGAATTGTAGTTCTCATAATCCCTACATGGCATGGGAAAGACCCAGTGGAAGGTAATTGAATCCTGGGGTGGTTACCCCCATGCTGCTGTTCTTGTGATGGTGAGTGAGTTCTCAGGGGATCTAATGGCTTTATAAGGGGCTTTTCCCTCATTCCTTGGCACTTCTCCTTCCTGCCATCATGTGAAGAAGGATGTGTTTGCTTCCCCTTCTGCCATGACTGTAAGCTTCCTGTGGCCTCCCTGGCCATGCAGAACTGTGAGTCAATTAAACCTCTTTCCTTTCTGAATTACCCAGTCTCAGGCAGTTCTTTATAGCAGCATGAAATGGACTAATACAGTTTCCGAATCTCAGCACTATTCACATATTAGGCCAGATAATTCTTTGTTGGGAGTGGTGGACTGCTCTTTGTACTGTAGAATGTCTGGAAGCATTGCTGCCATCTAGGTGCCAGAAACTCACTCTGAATTGAAACAACCAAAATTGTCTCCAGACATTTTGGAGTATTTCCTGGTGGGCAAGGGACCCTGTCTTGAGAACCACTGAGCTTGGAGGTTAATGGAGTTATCTATTGCAATGTCCTGAACCAAGTTAGAGAAAATAAGCATGGAGGCAAAAAGAATTTAAGAGGTCTTTGATTTGGTAAATTATAGAATTGAAGACTTCGTATACAATTTTTAATTTTAAGTTTGAAAAATCAGATCAGGCTACAATGGACCCAAGAATTCAGGCGGCAAAAATCTGTAGAGCCGAGTTTGCCCCTGTTTGTCCCAGCCTCACCATGGCCTTCTTGACTCCTTTCCATGGCTTGCCTACTTACCCCTGTAGGAATTTGAGCTTAAGACCCCTGCCTTAGTTGAAGTTTTCTGGTCTTTGAAATAGATTTAAACATGAGAAGCATTACTATCTAAAAGGTCCCACATTATATCCTGTTTCCCTCTGTGGCCCATATACTTAAATTGGGGCTCTTAGGTCTCTTTTAATATCATTCATTTACATTCTGGTTCTAAAAGTATCACAGGTCCATTGTGGAAAACAGAAAATACAGCATGCATATTATCCCCAAATCCTGTAGTCCTGTTGGATTTTGTTTTAGCTTTCCATATACCTTGGAAGTGTGATGAGGACTCACATGCCACCACCAGGAAGGAGGCAATCCTCTCTGTCTCCACTGGGTAAACTATCCTATTTCTTAAGCCAGATCCCAGGATATTTCAGGATGAGAGCAGAGAGTTTTTCCATCAAACATCAATGGAAGAAAATTAAACAAGCTGTATTTTCCTCTTTGCTTTTGTGCATTTTAAGTCCATAATTCTGGGGGTTGCTAAGAATGTTTTTGAAACAGTCAAAAGTTCAGGCAATTAAGTGGTTTTTCACATTAAACAATTCAATAGTTAGACTTTATTACCCTTCATGTCTCGTAGTGTTTCAAGAAAACATTTTCCATTCATGTTAACGTGTTATCTCAAATTATTTTAAAAAATAAACCGTAAGTATGCTATTTGTAAGTATGTGACAAAGTTCTTTTAAAACTGCTTGAATAATAGAAAAAACATGACATGCCTCTTAGAAAGCACAATGGACCATAATAATGTGAGTTAGAACAGATAAGAATGGATGTAATGGTTAGAATTAAGTGACGTCTGACAATTACTTTCAATTTGAACGGAGGTGAAGAAAATCAGAGTTACAATAGTCTTGTGATTAAACTTTGATGAGATGAAAATGTCATTGTTTGATGAGAATTTTTTATTAGAGTTCAAAGAATATGAATGATTTAACCACAACGTACTAACACCACAGGGCTGAATAATCTATATATGAATTTCTCAAGTCTTCCTTACTGCAGGTCACTGGAGAAATCTCAGCTGCTCTCATTCCTCAGTTCTGTGACTGTTTCCATAATATCGGCTTTTGGAACAACAAGATAAAACTCAAGTCCTTTGTGATAAGTTTTGACATTGAAATCTTGGAGTGGCTTAATATGGTGAAACTTTTCCAGGAGCCAAGTGCTAAAATTTAAATTCATTTTTTTTTTTAAATAAGTAAATTTTAGAGACTGGATTTCTTGAGAGAAACGGAGAAATCCTGCTTTTATTCTGCATTCATTGATAAAATTAAGATTCTGCATTTATTGATGAAATCAAGTCAGTCTTTTCATTTCATAAGAAGAATCTGTTTCCCTTTAAACTGACATTTTGACAATTAAAACTGAGATATGGGCTTACGTTTGTTGAAGACAATGCATAGCCCAGTTCTCTTTGGGGCACTAATTACAATACAGGATGACAAGTACATGCTGACTTAGTACAGGGATTTTTCTCTGTACAAGGGCAACTGCTGCCTTAGTGATTACTACTCTCAGTCAGGGGCAGAAGAGCTGGGACCCCCTTTCCACCTACTTTGCTGCTACTGAGGGATGAGTGCTGTCCTTCCCTCCCTCTTCTCTCTTCCTCTCTTCCCTTTCTGGGGGCCCCAAATTTAAAAATAGTTTTCCACAGTCATTGGTAGTACATTTCCACATTTTAATAGATTTCTTTTCTTCCGAGAGTCTGAAGTCAAAATGTTTGGGGACCTAGGCTACAATCCAGTAGTTCAAAAATAGGATGGTGATAGGTATGTTCAGTCCTATTTTTATAAATGCAAATCTTTGTCCTCTTATTGAAAGAAAGAGAAAGTACTGGCAATAATCATTCTATCCAATCATTTCCCAAAACTGTTGGAAGTGTTACAATGTTACAGTTTGGCCCATTCAAACACACACACACAGAAAAACACACACACACACACACACACACCCCACTTTAATTTTGATTTTTTTTTTTTAAAGTCATCTTTCACCTCTCTAGGCTGATCAAGGATAAGTGAGTAAACACTAGCTCAGATTAATGCTAAACAACATCTTACTGATTTCCTTATAAAATAAGATAGATAAATATTTAATAAATTTAACTTTTTAAAAGTTGTGATAGATCTTCGGACAAAATAGGCACTCAAGCATATATGAATCAGGTGATTAATAGGTAAATAAGAATTAAAATACATATTGACAATTGAAATTGAGATGAGGGCTTAAGTCTCAAAGAAGGGCAGAGAGAAATGACCACATTAGGTAAATTAAAGACTAGCAAGGAAATCTGAGCTAAAAAGTAGAAGGTATATTGTATAAGAGGTTTCTGTTACCGTCCCCCTTCCCCTGTTCACTAAAGAAAGAGTTTAATTGGCCATTGAAAGTCCCTTTCAAAAATACTTTGTAAGTTTATCTGATTTATCTCTGTGACATTTGTACTTTAGTGTTTAAATCTTCCTTCTGAGGTGGTCAAAATGATTATTAGCGATTAAGTCGGGAACTACTGAAGAGTTCCAATGCACTGCAATCTCTGTTGGCTATGAAAAAGTCAAAGGCTTGGAAAAAGCAGATAATGAAAGTTGGAACTAGTGGAACCCCAAAGCACCACAGGTAGGAGACACACAGGCCCTGACTAAGAGCAGAGATCTATAGAGAGATTGCCTGGGTTCAAATCCTACTTCTATGGCTTAGTAGCTGTGTGTCTTTGAACAAGTTACTTACTTTCCTGAGACTGCAGTTTTTTTCTTTTATTTCTTTCTCTTCTCTTGTCTCCCCCCTCCCCTCCCCTCCCCACTTCTTTCTTTTCTTTTCTTCTTTTCGAGACAGGGTCTCACTCTGTCGCCCAGCCTGGAGTGTACTGGTACCATCTCTGCTCTGCTCACTGCAGCCTCCGCTCCTGGGTTCAAGTGATTCTTCCATCTCAGCCTCCTTAGTAGCTGGGATTACAGGTGTGTGCCACCATGCCCAGTTAATTTTTATGTTTTTTGTAGAGACAGGGACTCATCATGTTGGTCAGGCTGGTCTCCAACTTCTGACCTTATGTAATCCGTTCACCTCAGCCTCTGAAAGTGCTGGGATTACAGGCGTGAGTCACCACGCCTGGCCTAGACTACAGCTTCTTTACCTTCAAAATGGGAATAGTAGCAGGACTTCCCTTATGAGGCTTCTATGAGGAATAAGTAAACTTGTGTAAATCTTGAGTAAGTGATCAAAAATAGAAAGCTATTGTAATTATTATTCATATTGAAATGTGGAGGATCTTTTCACTAACTTTGCAGTTATCCTCAACTGTCTTTTCTAGACTAAATGAAATGCGTTTTGAATAGTGGGCTTTATAATACTTTCCTAAGGATAAACCAAATACAAATTTCCTAAATTATCTAAAATATCCTAAATTAAACCCATTGTAGCAGTCAATGCTATTCTCTTTTAACATCATTCATTTACATGAATGATAATTTTCTAAGTTCTGTAATACTTAGTCTAGCCCTGTAGTACTTACTTTATTGCCCTTTGGTGGTATTGACATGAGGTGTTCCCAGAGTATAGATACATTTTTATTTTTTTGCCACTTAAAGGAAACATGGCTAATGAGAAATTAGACTGATAGATGAATGGGAGAACCTTGTGTGATTTAGGGGAACTATGCAGGGATTGGGATTAATTGGGATCTGTGTTCTAGTTTTTACTTTATCTTTAAATGTATCTTTGTATCTTTGCATAGATGTAATTTACTTAATTTCCTTGACACTTGGTTTCCTCATCTTTGGAAATGGGAATGATAATAATGCTTGCGCCACAATGAGCTTCAAATATCGAGTCATGGAGAATAATATTTATAAATTCAAAATTCCCATATATGTGTTCACAACTGATAATTATTATAATCCATTCATTTCTCCTCTTCCCTTCATACCCATGGCTGATGCTTTCATAATTCTGTAACTCTTCTATGAAAAGTAGTCCTTGAAAGGATAGAAGGGATTTCTGTCATCCATTCATCCCTCATTTATCATCCATCTATCCATCTATTCATCATCCATCCGTCCATCCATCCATCCATCCATCCATCATCCATCCATCCAGGCAGCCATTAATCACCATCCATTAACCCAATCATCTACCCATCCATCTAACTATCTTGCATTTATTGAGCACCAGCCATGTAGTATGCAAAAGGTTACAGACATCATCATCAGTTATCAGCGATTTCTGAGAATGTGGAAATCGAAGAACTCAGCTCAGCTTTTTAGAGTTCTTAATGTTGCCTTAAACCCAAAGATTGAAGAAGTAGAAAAACTGAAAAATAGAATTAATTTAGGTGACATTGTTTTGGACATTTTCCAAATGGGATAATTATCCAAAAGCAAGCTGACATTTGTGTCTGTGGCTTTCTATGCTTGTTAAAATACTTTTTTTTTTTTTTTTTTTTTTTTTTTTGAAGTACTCATTTTGCTAAAATTTTTCTAACATCTGGCCATTGTATAAATATAGCAATGAAAACATGTCTAGTTGCCTACACATTAGGTATAAATTTTAGAAATCCAATTAGTGTTTTATTCTTTGTGTGCATTTCCTTTTTTCTTTAGAGTTTGAGCTAATTTTGGGCTTCCACCTGGAACTATAAGAATTCAAATATTTAACACACATCTATGCAGCAAAAACCAACAAGATAGAAGAGTAGTGTTTTTGACATTTCCTAATGATTGTTAGGATATTAATTAACTTCTTTCTTTATCCATGCAACAAGCACTTACTGAGTGAAAAGTCAAGCCTCATCTCAGTGCCAAGGAGTGGAGGTGGGAGTGGGGAAGATACAGAATAAATAAGACAGAGTCAGCCTTTAAGGAGTTTAGACTCTAGCGGAGGAGCCAGACACCCACAACCAATGATTTCACTACAGTGTGACCAATGCTATAAGTGAGGTACATGTCCATCTGGCTCCTAAGGCATCACTCACCACTCACCTGATGGGTTGTACACTACTTTTTTTTCCCCATTTATTTATTTTATTGCATTTTAGGTTTTGGGGTACATGTGAAGAACATGCAAAATTGTTGCATAGGAACACACGTGGCAGTGTGATTTGCTGCCTTCCTCCCCATCACCTACATCTGGCATTTCTCCCCTTGCTATCTCTCCCCAGCTTCCCACCCCCCACCGTCCCTCCCCTATTTCCCCCCAACTGACCCCAGTGTGTAGTGCTCCCCTCCCTGTGTCCATGTGTTCTCATTGTTCAACACCCGCCTATGAGTGAGAACATGCGGTGTTTGATCTTCTGCTCTTCTGTCAGTTTGCTGAGAATGATGGTTTCCAGGTTCATCCATGTCCCTACAAAGGACCCAAACTCATCGTTTTTGATGGCTGCATAATATTCCATGGTGTATATGTGCCACATTTTCCCTATCCAGTCTATCGTCGATGGGCATTTGGGTTGGTTCCAGGTCTTTGCTATTGTAAACAGTGCTGCAATGAACATTCGTGTGCACGTGTCCTTACAGTAGAACGATTTGTAATCCTTTGGATATATACCTAGTAATGGGATTGCTGGGTCAAATGGAATTTCTATTTCTATGTCCTTGAGGAATCGCCACACTGTCTTCCACAATGGTTGAACTAATTTACACTCCCACCAACAGTGTAAAAGTGTTCCTATTTCTCCACATCCTCTCCAGCATCTGTTGTCTCCAGATTTTTTAATGATCGCCATTCTAACTGGCGTGAGATGGTATCTCAATGTAGTTTTGATTTGCATTTCTCTGATGACCAGTGAGGGTTGTACACTACTTACATGATTGTCTTCAGTCTTCCACTGAGAGTGTATAACCTGTCAAAATTGAGAAGCCCCTCAAACCAAGAACCTGGGGGGTTAAACCTGTACTCACTGAGCCTACATTATCCATCTGGGTAGGCAGAATCTGCCAAATGGCCTGAGGACGGATCATTTATTTAGCAATACCAGTCACAGTTGTTTGTGTCTTCACTTTTAGATTCACTATAATGATAGCTGGTATCCAATGGTTTATTTTGCATAGATGTGGACATTTTGAATTCAGCCTGTACAAACACAATATTCACTCTCTGTGTCAGGGCATCCCACAGTGTATACTCTGCAGGCTTTCAAAAACTGCATTTGATTTCATGGGTCTACCACCATTTCCTTTGGTGTTGATTATACTCAAATATCTAAACCTCCTGATCATTCTAAAGGATGATCTTAAGATCTAACTACAAATGAATTTTTAACTTCATTAAACATAATGTTTACCTTTTAAAACATCCAAAAGTTTATTTTCACAAGCTTAGTAGTACAAGATGTAACATAATTTGTGAAAAGCAACCACAATGCTAATACTTTAATATATTATTCCAAATATTAGACATTTCAGTTTAAATCTTTTTAACATTAGCTCTAATGTTGGAATAACATTTAAGTTAATAAATAACTGTGAATATAACCATATGTTCAGTCTATTCTCCCCAGTTTATCCTAAATGACAATTTTATTGTGATTTGGGTCATAAAAGTGATAAATAATTGTTTATATATTTTCATAAATTGCATGTTTATTTAATTAATCCTGAAGAGAATCTAGAAATTCATTCCAATGGGTTACATAAATTAGGTGTGTTTTTTAGCTCTTTGCTTTTTAACATGAGTAGGTCACACTGTTACTGCTCTTAAATTTAGTGTTCACTGCACATAACATTTTTTGAAATGTATTTTCACAGGGTATAGGTAGTCATTTGCAAAAACGGCCCCAGTTTTTGATCCTTGAATTAAATGTCTTTCATTTATTTCAAAGAATTATAGGCTTCAAATGCTGCTGCTCCTATGGGGCAATCTGTAAAGTACTCAACTCACAACACTTGTGGTAAAGAAAGAGTTTTGTTACATTATGCTTTCCAAATAGTAACCACATCTTCCTCATAATTTTCATGTTATAAACACATTAGGAAAGACAGAATTACTTTTAGGTATAAAGTGTTCTGAATTTGCATATTCTATAGTGCATATAATGAATTTATATTGGCCTTTCTATTGTTCGATAAGGTTGTCTGCTCCCCCCAGACTGCCATCTTCATTTGTCACAAAGGCAGTTTCTCTGTGAAATGTTCGTAACATGTGAGGTTGTTGTCAACATGCTGCAATCGGAGGCCTTCCAGGATTCATCCTAGCATTTGAATTTACTGCTGTATTTTGGAATTTTCCTGTCATTATCCAGTTTAAACCAATACATGTGTTGTCTGGTTTCATGGTCTGAGAACAGTATTCTGTGCTCTTTGGAATCAGATCGCTAATAAACAATATAGCTCAATTTCATCACATATGTTTTCCAAAGATTTTGAACCTCTTTCTAAAATCTTCAATACTGAGCAGCAGCTCTAGCGAGCACCTATGTGCTGCATTAGGAAAAGGCTCAGATGGTAAAAAGATAGTATAAGGTTTAGGAAAAGAATCAATGGAAGAAATAAAGTGTAGGAATCTTAAATTTCGGCAACTACTTAGGTCCAGAAAATATTTCATTCCCATGTAAAAGGTTAAGTCTCTTTGAAGAAAATGTTATCTTCAACAGTGGAAACATACACTCTAATTCTGGTCCCCAAGTTTTTAAGAAAGCCTGAAAGCTTAAACTAGGACTCTTTCCCTTTTGTACTCTTTTGACAAACTACGTACGTTTTCAGTGTAGAGACCACCTTACAATTTTGGGGTACTTACACTCTTCCTTAGGGAAGAGAGAGCTGGCATTGTTTCATGGATGGGCATAATTCATTTATGTCTTCCCAGTTTTTCCTCTCTGATCTCCTCTCTGTGTATCTGTCAGTAGCGGTCTCCTGGGAGCAGCACTATGCACTTCATTAATAAGAAGGGATTAAAGAAAAAAGCCTCAGTCTCCTAATACACTTGGATAATTTGGTGCCATCCACAAGGCGATAGACCCCTGCTGCCTAGATGTCATTAGAAAGGTACAATTTCATTACTTTTTACTGGCAGAGCCTTGAGTCAAATACAAAATATGTTGTCTCATATGTAGGGGAAAAAAAAGTGCCAAAGCTTTCATTCACTTCATGTCCCTAAAAATAGTAGAATGCAAAAATATATTTTATGTTTTTCACATTTATATTGCCTTCCTTTAGTAATCCTTGATATCATGCTTCCTATTAAATATTGAGCAAAATAAAGATTAAAAGAAAATTATTTATATTCTTAAATCCCAAATGAGATTTATATATTTTTATTAATTAACACACTTGTTTTGAATACCTACTATGTGCCAGCTCTGCTATCTACTAGAAAACAAATTACAAAAACATCATTCACTTTTTAACCCTAACTTATTGAATGCTATAATTGGAAGTGAGTGTATATGAAATAAACCATATGGCAGAATAAAAATTATTATAAGCCAGTATATTATAAGTGTATTCAAAAAATCTTGTTTAACAATTCCTTGTTAACCAAACATTTTTAAACTGACATGTTTGCTGATGGTTGATATTACCTTTTGAACTGAACCACCCTGATTTTAAGCCTCTAAGTGGCATATTGTGCAAACATTTGAAATGGTTGTGCAAACCGTGTTTGGGAGATTTGCACCCTAGTTTCTATAGGTGCCGTCCCAGCCCAGAAGTAACCACTGATGCAGTGTGTGGTGTGGCCACGCCCCCTCAGACAGGGGCCTGGGATTTAGGCACCTGCGGTATGCCACTGGCACTCCCAGGCATTACACTGGTGTGATGACTCTCTGGGAATCTCACACATCACTCTTTCCTAGCACCGAAGAGAATCAGGTTTAATAATGGTCCATTATCTCGCTGCCACAGACACACAACTGCCATTAACACTAAAAACTGACACACAGTTGGAACCATGCTTGAGAGAAGACAGCCCTTGATCATCAGTTATTTACCAGTCACTCCTTGCAGTGATGGGTTTCTGCTTTACTTCTAATAGCTTTTGTTCGGTGAAATTGACATTTGCAGCTCTTTGTCTAAGATAATGGCTAGAAGAGACAGTTAAGATGACAGAAACTGGGGTTTCTGGAGAACATTCTACTGACAAAAGGCAAAGCAGGACAGAAAAGCAAATTATTTTGACAAATAAATGAGTCAGTAACAAAAATACTTAAAAAATGTGTTGAGTTATGAACAATATATCCAGAAATGAAAGATTGGTTGTCTAGTAAGCTTTGAATACAGAGTGATCTGATGTCTTCACCCTTTTATTCTGCAACCATGTCGTACCTTGTCTGTCAGGCATTTTAATTCACTCAAATATCATTACACTTGGAGTAAACATTATCAACAAATGTTGTGAGAAGTAAGAATACAGAGATTGGGACCAGGCAGGACCATTTTACGCCTTCTAGAGTGAACAAATCTTAGTAATCAACAAAAAGCCAGGACTCAACTAGCAACGTTCTTGTTATCAAAATATGCCTCAGCTAATGTTTAAATATAGATAACCAAAGTTACAAACAAAAATCCCCAGTTTTGCCAATAAATTTTTTAAAAAAATAAGCAAAGTGATAAAGGGGTTAAAAGCTTAGATTGTTAAACTTGTGTGGTGCATTTGAGGGTGTGCACTGAAAACAGATCAACCATTTGATACCAGAATACAGATTTCCTTTTTGTTTGTGATTTTTATAGGATGGTAACTTTTCCTCTGTGTCTACAAGATTTTACGAGTCTGCTTGTCTTGAATCTCAATAGGTGCCCTTATGATTTGGAAAGGGTTTCTGAATATTCTTTTCAAATTTCTAGTTCCACATTACCTTGGGCATTGAGGAGGAAGAAGAAATATTATGAATTGAAGTTAGAATTTAAACTTGGGTATTTGTAATATAAATGGAAACAACTAATTAGCAGTAACACTTGCTAATGCTCTTTTGCTGAGGTAGCCTATAAATAAGGGATTGCTCATAAAAGAAATCATTATATTTTCTCTCTTGAATGTGCATGACTGGGATATATTGTATTTTGCCATTGTTAAACTCAATTTAACAGAATACATAATCAAATAAGAATTGACCATACCAATATCCCAGTAGAGGAGAAATAAGCTGATAGACATGTCTTTGAGTTCTATCTGGCAAGACTTAACCAAATCTTGACACACATTTAGAATTGGTTGTTAATGAACAGTAACTAGATAAAATAGATATATATTTGTGTAAGGATATTTTAAAACTATTTCTTTTTCTTTAATTTGAAATTCACAATAGGTTTCTTTCTTTCCTCCTTGCTAAATTATGAAATACTTATTGTTTAGACTGAGTAATATGACATGAAACAACAAACCTGCACATGTCTAATTTATAACAAATCTGTTTCCTTAATGGGTGGAAGGAAATCTGAGGACAGTTCTAAGGGGTCTTGTCTGCTTTCAGTGCGATCTTCTAGTCATACTGAAGACAATACCTCTCCAGACTGGTCTTTCCCCTTCTTCTCCTCTCCCCGGTCAATGTCAATCACATGCACCACTCCAGGTTTTAGAATCAGGTCATCCGTCTCTACCTGACTCCTGTTGTCCTCTACCTCCATGTAGCTTCCTTTTGTTTGCTGGGCAGCTTTGCTGAAGGCTTCTTTAAAACGACGTTTGAGTTCAACATCTGGACAGAAGACGTACTCATAAAGGCCGCCAGCGAGGACAGCTCCTATGATAGGGCCAACCCAGTATATCTAAGGAAAAGATGGAAGAGGATAGAGTATAAGTAGAAAAAAACAATTCCATTGGCGGCTCATGAATATAGAATCTAGCTGGGTTAAATGAAGAGTACATTTGTGTCACGCATCCAAAAGAGGGGAATTGGAGAAGAAATAAGAAAACACACCAAATCTTCATCAGAGATCCATAAATTATTAAACAGCATTTGAACAGAAAATAAGAAAGAACTTTTTACCTCCTTTCTTCTTTTCATTAATTATGTTCTTTCCATCTTATGATAATCCTTAATATAAAGATAGCTCCTCTTTGGTAGTACTGCAAACCAAGTGCACTAAGAATTCTTTAACAAAAATAGAAAAACAAAAAGAATTTCTGGAGTGTCCTCTTCTTTTCTCAATATTGCCATCTCACACTGGTTTCCTGCACCATCATGATTATAACACAGCCTTTGTCTTCTGGGGATTCAGTTATTCAGGTTAGCATGATCAAAGCCAACCCAGCTCCACCACTTAGAAAATTTGAGTGCTTGCATCAGTTACTTAACTTTCAAAGCCTTAATTTCCTCATCTGTAAAGTGGGGATTATAATAATACAAACCTCATAGGGTAAAAAGATTAGGTATAATAATACTTGTAAAGTACTTAATAGTTTTTAGTTCATAGTGATCTGCTCCATTCCAGGCTTCCAAAAATTGGTGATTTGATTTAAATGAAAACCTCATGTGTTCATTACTGTGCAGATAGCTTTCATCTCTGTTGTTCTTACGATGGTGGCTTGGTGAAAAAACATGAGTTTATGGCTAGTTGAGAAGTAGAAATTCCATAGGATTTCAATAAATGGAAATTAGTATTGTATATTAATTATGCACTTAGAACAAAGTTTTGAGTTTGAATGAACTGCAGACATTTGCTTTAGAGCGCATGTGTTCTGTAGAATATTAGACATTTATTTAACAGATGCACTTGGGCAACAGAAACCCTGTTTGTTGAGTGCTGTCCCTGAACCAGCCATACTTAGCACTTTTCTTGTATAATCTCATTTAATTCTAACAATAACCTATGAGATAAATATTATTATTCTTCCCATTTTATGAAAAGAAGAGTGACACTCTGAGAGGGTAAGAAGATGCTTAAAATTTTATGCTTAGCAAATGGTTGAGCTGAAATTTCAGATCTGTCTGACTTCAAACATCTCAACCGAGGCTGGGCACAGTAGCTCATGCCTATAATCCCAGCACTTTGGGAGGCCAAGGGGGGTAGATCGCTTGAGCCCAGGAATTCAATTCAGCCTGAGCAACATGGTGAAATCCTGTCTCTACAAAGTACAAAAAAAATTAGCCGAGCTTGGTGGTGTGCACCTATAGTCCCAGCTACTTGGGAGGCTGAGAAGAAGGATCACTTGAGCCCAGGGAGATTGAGGCTGCAGTGAGCCATGATCATGCCACTGTACTCCAGCCTGAGAAGCAGAGTAAGACCCTGTCTTCAAACAAAAACCAACAAACAAATAAATAAACAAATAAAAAAACCCCAAACAAGCCCAAAACAAAATGAAAACCTGTCTTTTGAAATACTGTTCAAAACACTGTAGTATACTGTTTTCAACTATACTACACACTCATTTGAAAAAAAACATGATGGATGCTTTTTTTTGTTTAAAACACCCTCTGCAAATTAATCTCAGTTTGCGTCCTCGTAAGATTTAAAGAAAATTCAAACTTCAGCTGAGGCTGAAGACATAACATTTACAGGAAAACTGTTGCTAGAGTGGCTGGAAGAATCAAGTTCCTTCTCTTGAACATGAAAGAAACCATATGAGCCTTTATCTTCTCTATGCCCTTTTGAAGGAGAAATGGGAGCCCTCCTCTAAATGTCTTTGCTCTTTGTTCCTTTAGTAAAGTCTCATTAGACATATACTACTCCACAAGCTACAAATCCCACAAGGGAGACTAGAACAGTAAAATAATTACTACCCTTTCCAAAACATCTGGGAATACAATACCTAGCTGCATGTTTTCAAAAATAAACAAATCTCATTGTCAAGTTGCTACTTCAAAATGAAGTCATATGTACTTTAAAGAATCTTTATTGCTAAAAATCTAGAAAATGTGTAAAAGAATAAAGAAAATGAAAATAATATCATTACAATATACAGAAATAATATTTTAATGTTATTCCTAATCTATCTACCTAAAAATACACTTTAAATTCATTCTAAATTTCATACAACCATTGCTACAAAAATGGACATTCATTTTTAGTAGAATTAAGTTTGGTATAATATAACATGGGGAAACTTGATTTAATAATCTAAGAATTTTTCTGCTATTTAAAATTTAACTAACTTACAGCAACTGACAAGTAATTAATAAAATATATTTTCATCTACATTTTCAAGTGCTCATAAATTTAACTAAAAATTGTTAATTGTAAAACAGTTTCAATTTAACAATTTGAAGTGAAAGTTGTATTTTCATTATAAGATCATTGGCCAAGGCGGGAGGATCACGTAAAGTCTGGAGCTCCAGACCAGCCTGGCCAAATGGTGAAACCCCATCTCTATGAAAAAATACAAAACTTAGCTAGGTGTGGTGGTGGGTGCCTGTAATCCCAGCTACTCAGGAGGCTGAGGTAGGAGAATCACTTGAACCCAGGAGAAGGAGGTTGCAGTGAGCCGAGATCATGCCACTGCACTCCAGCCTGGGTGACGGAGGAAGACTCCATCTCAAGAAAAAAAAAAAAAGATCAAATACTACTCACTAAAAATTTCCATTTCTATTAATGTGGTAATGTTTTTTGAGACATAAATGGAGGTATCTGTGGCAAAATAACTAGTCTCATGGATGGCATTGTTGGCCAAGTCTTGGTTTGACCACTGACTCTCATTCTGTTATTTAATGGTATAGATGACTTTTAAAGATTTGGTCCATTTTTCTCAGAAGTGAATGCACATAGCAGTGGTGCATTTTCTTGTCATTTGCAGCATATACCATAGATGGCTGGCTGTGACTAGGTTAGTAATCACTGTCCGCATAAACACAAGGGACATATTCTGTTATAGTCATGAATTTTTAAAAGTTGTAAGTGATACTTGCCGTATATAAATTATAATAAAAGCTAGCCTCTTTGAAGCTGGCTTACAGGTCTCATAGTTTTATTGGTTATTATAAGTTAGCATGTTAGTGGCCTTCATAACTGCTGCATTACTTATTTAATTTTAAAGGATTTAAATTTCTTTGCTGTAGAAAACAGCTAAAACAAAATTAATTATAACATTTTGAAATGGACACTGCTATTCTCTGGAAGCATCGCCACCACATTAATAAATATTTATAACAGGTTAGGCTTGAGACTGAAAAGTGAGCCTTTTCTGCGAGTCATTTACTTTTCCAGTTATGGTTATGGTGATACTAGCATAAACGTTTGCATTGTTTGACACCATCTGCAGTTCAAATACTTGCAACTTACACACTATTCATTGAGTTTATGCATTTGTAAATGAAAAAGGGTAAATATCTTTGCTATGGGCAGCACTTTTAAGTATTTCATTCATTCTTTTTATTTTTTTGCAAGTTTTTTTTGTTATTGCTGAGAATACTTTACTTTCAATTATTTAAACACCATATTACCTACACCGTGCTGACTTTAACTTGTTCCACATAGGCAGCCTCTATATACAACATATTCTGCTGCAATCTGCCAGATACAGTGTCTAAAATCGTGCTTTAAAAAAGGAAAAGACTATTATTGAAGGCCTAAAACAGATAGAAGTGATGTTTTGCAACAGGTCTGTGCTAGTCTTTCCCTAGTCTTTATGAAAGATGTAATGAAGTGAAGGTCAAAGTTGGAGAAATCAAGAGAAACTAGTAAGCAAAATAATGAAAAATAAAAGAGACCCCATAGGTAATTGTCCTCAACTGTAGGAAGATAGGAACTATCAATATGAGGGTTACCCAATGGTTTTCCCAGTTTCCCATGATAACGGCAGGTCCAAAGGATCGGGCGGGATTCATGCTGGCTCCAGTATAATTGATCTATAGGAAACAGGAAAACAACTTCAGACATTGCTGAAACAGGGCTACTAGTGAGTATCATTCATTGAAATTTGCTATCATTTGTCACTTAGAGAAACATCAAGATGTTAGCAGCTATATCAACATTCTCATTGCACAGTTGGAAAAATTATAACCTAAAATTGACAGTCATGGTTGGATACTAAAGAGCCACTGCTATAAAACAATCATCTTCAGGCCAGCTAGAGTGAGGATAAATGAGATGGGATTGATAATTTAAATGGACTTGGAAACTTACTGCAAATAAATGTCCAATTGCAACAGAAAATCCAATTGCTAAAGCTATTGAGCCAGTGACATCAGTCCGTTTGGAATCACAGCTGGCAAAAATAGTAAACACCAATTGAAATGTGATTATCAACTCAACCAGGAGACCATGACCAGCAGTAAGATTTCCATGTACCTAGAGAAAGAAAAATATTCCATCAGAATTGAAGTAAGAGTATTTTCAATGAAAATGTATTAATATCATTGTGAAAGGCACAGTTTATCCCTGTAAAAAGCAAAGGTAAGTCTTTTATCCCACCTTCAATTGAGACCTTCCTTCTCTCACTCCCCAAAAAAGAAGGAATAAATTTATATTCATTTTGGGTCATTACAGATAATTACTCTTACGATGACCAAGCAGGAGTTTGTGCTGAATGTCCTTTTCTACAAAGGAAGCAAATTGTGCCACTGCAGCACTTAACTTGTAAAAGAATTTCTTGAGAGCCTTGTAATTTTATAAGGCAATGATTAAATCCATTAATTAGGTTTAAATTAATTAATATATATTTCAATTAAAATTTAAGCCATGTAAGTTTTTTTTTTTTTTTAATCATCCCTGGTGCTGAGCTAACAATTGATACTCCTAATCAGCTAAGAACAAAATGAAGATCAGATGTCTATTTTTTTAAGTGTAACCCTTTATGTAGATCATTTTACATCTTATGAACATGACAAGAAAATAGTTTTTTTTCTGCTAGTGAACAAATAATTGTAAGAAAAATGTGTTAAGCTAAATATAAAATCAATATAGTCACTGGAATGAGAGGAGAGGAAAAACCAACACAATTTTTTGGCCACCTAGATTTTGTTATTTTTAAGGAATTCAAGAGCAAACAATGATTTCCTACAGATATACCTAAATGCTGTCAGAATCAGTTTTCACTCTATTAAGAATCATCAAAAATTCCCTAGGAGTGAATTAGCTATTTTAGGAATGTCTCTCATGCTACCGAGGCATCATTTAGCAAAGAGTTTGCAAGAGGCTTGGAGTCCTAGTTTGAAAATAGCTAAAGACCCTACCATGGTGACCCCCAGGCCTCCCACCACACTGGGAGGTGTGACCAGGTAAAGGATTCCTGCTCCAATGATGGCCCCCAGGCACTGGGCTGCAATGTAGAAGACGGACTTGGCGATGCTGATCTTTCTGGTGCACACCATGGCCACAGTCACTGCAGGGTTGATGTGGCCACCGCTGATGTGGCCAAAACACTGCACCATGGTTGCAATGCTGAGTCCAAAGCAAAGGGAGATGAGAACCATGTCGACTGGTAAAGGCTTTTCTGTTCCACCCCAGTTGATGGTGGATCCCAGGCTGAGGAGAACAAAAATAAGCATGGCCAGAAATTCCGCTGTGACTGCTTTCCAGAAAGCTTGAGTCCAGACCCCTTTGAAAGCAACCATGATGTTCTCTCTTGTACACAAAGGTCCACACTTACTGAAAAGAGAAACAAATCAGCATCAGAAGCCACTACACCCAGGTTTATGAACTTAGGTGAGGGGAACAAGTCCTGCCATCGTGGGTTCCTGCGGGCAGGGATTGCCAAGCATGATTTGTGCACCAAGAAAGAATGCTTCTGGAAAAGCTCTTTCATGAATAGTCAGGAGATTATTCTAGTCTCCTTTGATTTAATATTCAAAGATCATCCAATTTCACTGGAAAATTATCCAAACTGTCCCTAGAAAGGGAAATATCTAAATCAAATTCCTTAGAAGATTAAAATATATTTACCTTGTACTTAATTCCGTTAGAGCAAGTTTTTAAGTTTCAAGTACATTTTCTATGTCACTTATATTTTGAACATAAAGCATTAAAACAAGGTTTGGGGGGGTCGTTTCATCTTTTCTAGTGATTGCTTTGCAATGGCATTCTGAAAATCTCCTCCTCCCCCTAGACTCTGGATTAAGGGGAAACCTTCTAGGAAGCCAGGGTGCTGAAGGCTGTCTTTTGAGAAAGTGAACTCATTGAGGGGAGAGGAACTTCTGGTGGGCGACGGGAGCAGGCCGGGCCTCAGCTGGGACAGCGACGCTCCCTCCCTCTCCTGTGCGCCAGCGGGAGGAACCCTGAAGCTGAGGCCGCCCAAGGGACACCGCGCACCGCCCAGATCTGAGCTCGAGGCACGGGGACGTGTCAACCTCCGTCCCCAGGGAGCCTGGAGCGCCTCTCAGGGGACGGAGCAGCGGCCGTTCCCTGCCCGTGCCAGGCTCCCGGGCGGCGGCCAGGTGCACACACACACACACCGCAGCGGCCCGGAGAGCCTGCTGGCGCGGTTGCATCCTGGCCGCTGGAGGTGGGGAGAGATGGGGGTGGGGATGCTTTAAGGGGAGGAAGGGCAGCCTCTCCTCGTGCCCGACCACCTCTCACCCCTTGTCTTTGACCGTGCCACACAGATAAACCTGCCAAAGGGAGCCTGGAGGGTGGGGTGTGCCAGCAATGCCCCGGTACCCTTCCTGCCTTCATGGGGCAGAGCTGGGGAGTCAGGAAAAGGGGGTGTGGCCAGGGAAACCTTGGGCTCCTGAGAATAAGGCTCTGTGGAAAACTGCTTTTCTCTAAGGTCTTCTTGAAGGCTTTGTTACACGGGCTTAGAGGACCACGTGTCTCACCTTGCGGAGCTTCTCGGGGGAGGGTGGTGGGCAGGCAGCCTGGAGAGGGAGGACGCTTTCTTCCTCCAATTGATATGCCTTTGTAGCAGAGAAGGGTGGTTTGAAGATACTGATGCCAACTGCTCATTCTGGCATGAAATGGCTAGGATTCTCCTTTTGGGGGAGCAATTACCCCAGTTACCCTATTATCTAAGACTTTTGCCCTTGTCCTTTGCCTGTGATACTCATGAGAGCCAAGAAGTATGGAGAGCAGTTACCCGAGAATCTAATTGCAGAGAACCGTGTAAGGGGTTAGGCGAGAAAGCCAAGTATTTAAAGAGATTAGGATTATTGTGGCTTTCCCTTTCACAGATTGTGGGGCCCTCATTTCTCCACGTCACTTAACGTTCCCGGGAGCTTGCTTTCTGCACGGGTAGTGAGGAAATGCAGTGCCAAAAACGGTGAGGGAATGCTCCCTTGACCTTTCGAGCTCAGGCTAGCCTTTAGTTTGCTATGGGGCTTTGCTTTAGAGAGAAACCCTTTTCTGCCCAAGCCCAGGTGGCAGGAAGGCTCTGGGGGGGGGGGGGGGGGGGGGTGGGGGGAGGCAAAGGTGGGGCAGGGAGTGGCCAGCCACATCCCACATCCCAGTCATCCCCTGCCCTAGTGAAGCAAATCTCAGAATTACCGTAAACCCCAGGTGGGATGACAACGACATCATACTCTCTAGAGGAAGAGAATGTAAAGAGACAAAAACGGTACTTGGAAGGGGGCAGGAAGGGAACCCTGGAGGAGATGTTAAAAATATTCCCAAAGAGGGTAAATTCAGAAAACTCATACATCGATGTTAGCAGAGTCACTTCTGAACTCACCGGCAGCCCAGGGCTGTAGCTGGGATAGCAAAGGGGACAAAATGTGATCACAGGTGCTGTTGTCTGTGGCCAGGGTTGGTGGGGAAAAGGAGGAAGATAAAGCAAGAGGCTGAGGAAGCTGGCTGGGCAGGAAACGTCGTCCTTTTCAGCCACGCAGGAGACACCAGGAGACGTGGGATCCAGAGAAGGCCAGCCTCCCTGCCCACCCCCTTCGCCCCTCACTCCTGCCATTTCCCGAGTTCTCTCCCTGCTTGGTCTCTCATGCACCTGTCTACCTCTCCAGAGACCTAATTTAAGAAACTCAGTTGCTCTTTCAGCCTCAAATTATCATCACCCAGAGGAATTTAAAACACAGTGTGAAACACCAAAACAAACAAAACATAAACACGCTCTTTAAGAGTGTCCTTAGTGTCTTTTTTTCTTTTTAATCCACAAAATCTGATCTCTTTCCTAGGCAGATGGACCAGCCTCAGTTGGCTGTGAACCCTGAAGTTTGCTGGCAGCATATACATATCTCTGGCTTTCTCACGCCAGCGTCACGCATAGCGCCCTGTCTTTATTGTCAGTGTTGCCTTACATGTTCACACTCACTGGAAATGATCAACACAATTTGTTTTGCTGCTTTTGTCCCAGAACAAAGGGGGTTTGTTGATGTGACCCGGTTGTACCAAATCGGACCCATTACTTTCTAGCTGAACACTCAGCCTCATCCACTCCAGGACAGCTGAGCATCTGGCTGAGTAATTTTTCTGATGAAGCATACTATAGCTAGGTTTACCTCCATAGGGTGATTTCCTGGGCTTTTGCAGATCTCAAATATATGGAGGATTTGGCTAAAAAGCATCCCCTTTCTTCTACCTTCTCTATGCCTCTCTTCTGAAAATGCCCAGTACTTGGATTGAAAAGAACCACCCACCTGCCCCATAGCTGCCTTCTTGATTTTGCCTAAGAAGGCACAAATATCTGTAATAAAAGAGACAGAGTCTCATTTTTTGGCCCTGAGCATTGTTCCCTTAAGGCAAAGAAGGACTTACCCCCACCGCCTTGCTGTGGGTCTGTCACTCATGCCTTCCCCAGCCAGAGTGCAGCTCTCATTGCCTGCCGCGCAGCTCCCTGTGTGCTGGGAGTCAGATTACGGCCACTTGTCTGATTGGGTTTTTGGAGTGTTAGGGGTGGAAAGATTCTGCACCATGTGGCAATCGCTAAGTTATATTTGAACTTGAAATAACTTTTCTGTACCTGATCACTGTAGACACAGGGCATTTCAGGAATGCAAAAACATTTACTTATATTATGTTTATTTTTTTTCTTAGCCAGTGATTTTTGAAAATGAGGATTTCCTCAAATCTTTATTTGAATTCTTCCTACCACGGAGAATTGTTGAAAACTTATCTTGTTTGGTTATATGTTGTAGTTGAAGTTGGGCAACTATTAGAAAATGAATTTGTTATTATCCAGCAGTTGAGATGAATTGAGATAGAGACTTCAGTGGATTTATTTTTGAGCTAATGAGTTCTGTTTGAAGTCTCTGATCTGAGAAGAAGCATTTGAGTACAATATATAACTGTGGCTTCATTTATAGCACAGGCAGCACTGATTTGCACAATAAAAATAAGGAAACATAGGAAATAAGGCTGCTCTAGGGTGCTCACCTGACTTTACATTAATATTTTGGGGGTAAGAAGTATCCCATTTAAAAAATATCGAGGCTGGATGGGAATGAAACCATGGGGAACTGTAGGTAAATGTAACATCTGGAAACCCGGGGACAGGAGTGATTATATAATTTGCTGGTCCCAGTGCAAAATGAACGTAGGACACCTTGCTAAAACATTATTAAAATTTCAAGATTGTGACGGCAGAGCATAAATAAAGGCTGGGTGCTTCTAAATGCAGGACCTTGTGCAGCTGCGCAGGCTTCATGCTTATGAAGACATCCCTGCCTAAGGAGTCCGGTGAACTCTGGAAGGTCTAACCATTAGCTACCTGCATCACCATCTTATTATTTTTTCTTTAAATAGACCTTAGGTGCATGGGATTGGAATAATCAGAAGGCCTGATTTATGACACTCATCATCACTCATGCATGTATGGCCCTCTTATTTTCTAATAGTTAATTATAATGGCTTTTAAATAGTATCATGAACATATGTGAACCCATTACTCAACCCAACAACTAGAACGATGATAATAACTCATAGTACCTATGGACGCCTCCCTTTTCCCACTTTATATTCAGATTGGATATTTTTTTTTCCAGAATGAAGTATGACAAAAAAGAAATACAGAAAAGAGAAGAAAGACTGTTATACTTTTAAACCCAGCTACAGTTTTGATGTTTTGTTGCTTTCATTTGTGTACTTTGAGATGTGGGTATGGGTGAAGAGCTCTCATTAGAAAGAGGAATTAAAAATTTGAGTGTGACTTTCAGAGGACCACTTTATTACCGTTTCAAGCATTCTCAGCTAACCAAGATTGAATTTAAGTTCTTAAGAATATGGTTGTATACTGATTATTGTACATCAGTGGTTTCTACCTTTAATATGGTCCTTGAAAGTCAGAATAAATTCTGATGCGAGGGGCAGGGGAAATTTATGTGAATCCACAAAGAACACTTAAAACATTTCATATTGATTCTTAAAGCTGTTTGCCATTTGGATTTTAGAATGAGATTTTAAAAAGGTGCAAAATGTTTGTTACAAATTGGAAAACTGTGACTTGCTAGGCAGATGTGCTAAATGTAATTACTCTGACCCTAAGAAATTTGAGTCAGAAGTGTTTTGAGGGCTGTGAAGCTAAGGCATCATGCAGCCATGTTTAGCTGCTTCCTTGTGAATGAATCCTGTGGGCAGATCCCCAGGAGTCTACAGAGTGGGGCTCCTTAGGGCTGCTGGTCTGGTCGGTGGGTGGACATTTCCTAGGTCCACTCTTCACAGGTTTTCCTAGGCTCATTAGCATTCTGTGCACAGCCTTGGCAGTTCCAGTTACCATTTTACAAAATGCCAGCAAAACTTGGTTACCACGGTTTTTCAGACTCTTTCCCTGTTTTCTGGCTGGCTGATGCGTTGGCAGTGCAGTTCCTAAGGGATGACTGTTCCCATCAAGGAAGGGGCCACCCTCATTGGCACCAGCTCCTACACTTATTAGTACTCTCAGCAGAGTAGCTTAAAATTGACTGGGGATTAACTCTTCACCTACCAGAGGAAGCTTTTCTTATTAAGTATTGCTAATGATCTTTTTTGTACTTAAGTTGCTACTATTGATCTTCCTGTGATACTGTCAGCTCTGTGTAATAGCCAGCTACTTATATGGCTTTTCTTTGGACTAGGGGCAGAAATTTCCCACAGGATTGTCTGTGGCCTTATATGCAGAATGCGATGATGGAGGAAAGCAGCTATACCGTGCTTGTGGTATTGGTGGGTCCCCAGGAGGTGGGAAGGTCTGGTGAAGACGCGTAATACCTTCTACGCTGAAGTGTTTTGATGTGGACCTGGATCCAAGTGAGAGTTGGAATCTAATTTTTCCCTCCACCAGTATGTTTAAAAGGGCCCAATTCATTAAAAATTGAATAACAATTTATCAATTAAATCTTCTTAACTTTCTCACTGTATAGTGTTATGATCTTTTGGGGGAGGATAGTTACATGGCACATTAATTTAAAATTTGTCTTTATGCCAGACCACCTTGTGAATCTTTAGTTCAATTGCCTGGTGAAGTTGTGGGTCAGTAACACATGAGGAACCAGAGAGAAGCGTAAGTGAAAATGACAGGCACTTAGCAAACACTAGCTAATTGACACACTTTGTTGCAGAATTTTTAATCTACTACACCATGCTATTTTCCTTGGGTGCTGTTGTATATCTTTGGGATTTGTGGACTCCTTCTCCCTTCCTCGCCCTCAGAACTTTTAATATTTCTTCGTGTGTTCAGAGATTGAAAACTGAAACAAAAGCACTAAACATGCCAGCAATGCCTCAGCACCAGACGGGAAGTGTCTGCAGGCTGGTAGGGGCAGATTCAATCGCAACTCATAAATCTTACTTTGCTTTTCATGAATCTCAGCATCATGAATTCCCCCAGAGCACTTATATATCAGTATGTTCATTAAAAACAAACAAAAAAACAGAACAAGAACAGCAGCGGCAGCCGCAACCACAACCGTCACGATGAAGAGCTTAATGGACTTTGTTCCTTTTTCAAGGAGGCTTTACCTTATGGTTATAATTCGGGGTGGCTTCCAGAAATAGAGTTCACCACAGAAAGAGTAAAAGAAAAATAATGATCAAATAACAGCAAGGAATCAGAGTATTTAACTTAGCTTCCCGTTCCTTAGTGAGGTAAATTGGAGGAAACCTCTCTTTCCAATGGTTGTTGAATCTCTCACAAACACAGTAAATCTCTCTCTGTGCCCCCACACCCCACAGATCCAGGTTTTCATGTTTGGTATAGCAGGCACATTTTTCTTGATTCAGATCCAGGCAGATTCTGCTTTGGCGGGGGAGTTGTACTCTGCTGACATTTAAGGCAGGAATTCCCTGGGAAAATAGTCAAGAGATTCTTTTGGAGCTGCTGGAAAAACTCCAAAGGGTTTAGGGTTCCCCTCTCTAGGCAAATAGGGAGAGAGAACGGGAGGGAGGGAAAGAGAAAACAGAAGGACTTTATTGAGTGACTGTATTTCATCTGAAGCTGGTACAAAAAACCAGAAATGTGGTTGGATGACTGGATACTTTTCTTACACCTTATCTCTTCCCCAGCTAATATGACAGCTCAGAGTCTGGTTGGGCATTTAAAAAAACAGCTCAGACTTCCCTAGTAGACAATCAGTTCTCTGGGAAGCAAAGGGCTTTGGGATTTAATGGGGGGGACCAAAATGCTTGAAATGGTTAATTGTCTGAAAGCAGCCTGTACTAGCAATTGTTTTAGAATTTAAATTAAATTCAAACATATTAAAAACGTAGCCAACATTTTGGTGACCACTGTCATCTACAGTGATCATTATGGAAGGGCTCAGAGGACCCATATTTTAAACAGACTAACAAAGATGTTTCCAGCTTCAAGGACAGAAAAGATGTTTAAAATCCTGTACGCATAGGGTATGACAGGCAGAGTAGGCCAAAAAACTAGGTGGTTAAAAAAATACTTTCAGAATAATGCAAGAAACAGAACACTTATTAAAGGAGCAGAAGTGTCCATAATCTGTGACCACAAAAAGGAATGACTGATCTCAACAGTTAAGTTGTTTAGAAATGCCCTTGGGTGACCTTGCTAATAATTCAGACACTTTCTCTTTTTCCTTCCTAAATAATTATACATCCTTCTCTTTAACCTTTGTACTTTTTTTCCCCCACATTCATACAATCAGGAAAGCACATCTGAAATTCACAAGGCCTTAGAAGTGTCAAGTGTCTGCGTTACTGATTTTATCTTTCCTGAATGTTCTTATCTTTTGCTGCACTTTGGCCTGTATTTCTGCTGCAGGGAGTATGCTGTGACCACACCTTGTCAGGTCCCACCTTGGAGCCAACTTCAGTGATTCTTTTATCCTCAATCCCTTTTCCTGCTCTCTCTGCCACAGGATTCTCTGATTCTTCTTTAAATGATCCTCAGTATTTATCTCCTTCATGAAACCTGCTCGTGGCACACTTGCTTGGTTCTAGTCACGTAATCCCCTAAACAACCTGAAAGCTTATGTGATACTCTGCATTTATAACTGGGTGAAGCATTGACTCATTCACTGGTGTTTTGATGCTGCCTTATATCTCTTTTAAAATATGAACTGTAGTTATGGGAATATATGTCCTATGGAATTTCTTACTGTGTTGATGATGATGATGATGATAATGAAGTGATGGTAATGATTTTGTTGACGATACCATTGTGTAGTGGAAGGAGAAGGGTAAGAGTTGGCAATCTTGACTCAATCATTTACCTTTATTGGCTGTAGACCCTTGACCTCTTGGAGCTCTGTTTTCTTCCTCTGTGAAATGGAACAGATGATGATCTGTTCTGTGTTTTTGCAAATTTATAGGAAATCTATAATACCCTCTGTGATGCTTTGGTCTATTTGACCCTTCTAAGTCTCATGTTGAAATCTGATCCCCAATGTTGAAGGTGGGGCCTGGTGGGAGGTGTTTGGGTCATTGGGGTGGATCCCTAATGGATGGCTTGATGCCATGCTTGCAGAAGTAACTGAATTCTCACTCTTAGTTCCCATGAGAACAGGTTGTTGAAAAGTCTGGCATCTCTTTCTCCCTCTCTTGCTTCCTCCTCTCACAGTGTGCTCTCCCACATGCCAGCTCCACTTCCCCATCCACCATGAGCGGAATCTTCCCGAAGCCCTCCAGAAGCAGATGCTGGTGCCATGCTCCTTATACAGCCTGCAGAGCTGTAAGCCAAATAAATCTCTTTTCTTTAAGAATTGCCCAGCCTCAGTTACTTCTTCATAATAATACAAAAATGGGCTAAGTTATCCTTTTCACCTCAGTCTGGTTTGGGGCCAACTTTTATATACTTCCATAATAGTTTGGGCTCCCAAATCCGATTGTAGAATTGTTCCTAGCATGCTGGAATCACTTGTTTACTTTTAACTCCAACACTGGCCTGTGATGGTGGCAGTGGGAGTGGGGAACACTCTCTTAATCATCTTACTAATTAATTAGTTGAATTGTAAAGATTAAAAAGAATTGTGGAGTAAACAAGTGAGTATGGCTCAAATAAGGCAGTATCAGCAGGAATGCTTTGCAAACAGCATTAATAAATGTAAGGATGATGCCGAGGCTCATAATTTTATAAAAGGCATTCATACTTCTACTCCCAGTGCTTTGGGAGGTTGAGGCAGGAGTATCACTTCAGCTCAAGAGTTCAAGACCAGCCTGGGCAACATTAGAGAGACCCCTGTCTTTACAAAAAAAGTTAAAACATTAGTCAGGTATGATAGTACCCACCTGTAGTCCCAGCCACTGGGGGACTGAGGTGGGAGGACAGCTTGAGCCCAAGAGTTTGGAGCTGCAGTGAGCTATGATTGCACCACTGCATTCCAATCTGGGTGCCAGAGTGAGACAGTGTTGCTGAAAAATAAATAAGTAAATAAAAACGGCATTTGCTTATGGAGTTAAGAAACTTATGCACATCAAACTTTGAAAAAAATCATGTATTCTTAATCTTATCCAAATTACAGAATTCAGTGATAAATCTTTTCTAGCATAGGTAAGGACTTAGGACCAATAGCATGTTGATGGATGCATGTTGCTTTTTAAATAAGTAGTTAGTAACTGTAGAGTATTAACATTAATGATAACATTTCATAAACTTCAAATGGGTTTAAGACAGAAGTAATACATTTTAAAACTTTACTTTGTTTTATGGATTAATAAAAAATATCTTGCAAATTTTATTAAAAAGTAAGTAGCTGATTAGTATGTCATCTCCTCATTGGCTTCTTAGCTCTTTGTGGTTGACAGTAAATGACATTACTGAGTACTGCTGCAAATAACACTGTGGAAAATTGATAACTTGGCAGAATTATGGTTTCTAAAGTACAGGTGCTCCTCCGTGTCACCTGGCAATCCTGTATGGGTTCAAAGTAATCTTTCTCCCTCTCCAGTCAGGACCCTTGCTGAGACAGAAAATGACTCTGGCTTCCCTAAGCAAAGGAAACTTTATTGAAAGTATATTGAGGCTCAAAGAATTGTGGGGAGGATGGAGAACCAGTCTGCAAGTGACAACACCCCAGGCAGCTCCAGAAGCTGGAGGCAGGACCTGCACGTCGGCTGCTAGGATGGATGGCCTACCAGCCTTCCTCCCTTTCTGGCATTGCTGCCTGCAGAACTAAAATCACAGAGATGAGCATGTGACACTGGGTCAGGAAGATAGGTGACTTCCATAGAGGGAGAGAGTCACCAGGAGTTCTCCTCCTCCCAAGGCCACACTCAGTGGGTGAGAGGTAACAATGACGGCAGCTCTTTTGTATGATCTCATTTAATCCTTCACACAACTTTTTGAAGGAGATCCTATTGCTGTCCCTGTTTACAGATATGGAGACTGAGGTAGAGAGAGATGACAGATTCTGCTTGAAGGTCACACTGCCAGTGTACAGTGAAGCTGGATTTGAACCATGGCAGTCAGACTTCAGAGCTCTTGCTTTTCATCACTTTAGCATGCCTCCTCTTCCAAAGGACTCTGGGATGCAAGTCAGCAGGCAGCTTGATACAGGCAGCTGAAAAACAGCAAATGCTCCTTTGCACTGTTCTTCCACCTGTCTCCCTTTGCCCCAGTTCTGCATATAACACATGCCTCACTCTTCACTGGGAAAGTAGAGGCTTTCCACCCAGCACTCTGTCTGCTCTCTTTCACCTACAAACATGACCTCCAAAGTTTCTATTGCCAAAACAAAATTGTGTATTCTTCCCTCCACATCAACTGCCATCTCCATTCACCCAGCTATCCCAAGCGAGAAGGTGGGGATCATTCCTGATTTTTCCCAATCTACACTCCCAATCAATCACAGGATTCTGCCACTGTCACCTCATTAATACCTTTTGCATTCATCTCCTCTTTTTTACCCCATTGTCACCTTCTTAGGTCAAACCTTAATGATTTACACTTGGATTATTAGCCTCCCAGAGGGTCTTCCTCCCACAGCCCTGTACCCCTTTAACCCATCATCGCTGCAGGAGTAAACGTTCTTTTTTTTTTTTAAAACTTTTATTTTGAGATGGAGTCTCACTTCACACCCAGGCTGGAGTGTAGTGGCGCGATCTCAGCTCACTGCAACCTCTGCTTCCTGGGTTCGAGCCATTCTCCTGTCTCAGCTTCCTGAGTATCTGGGATTACAAGTGTGGGCTACAATGTGCAGCTAATTTTTGCGTGTGTATTTTTAGTAGAGACAGGGTTTCACCATGTTGGCCAGGCTGGTCTCAAACTCCTGGCCTCAAGCTATCTGCCTGCCTTAGCCTCCCAAACTGCTGGGGAGTAAGCTTTCTAACACACAACTTGAAACTGATTTTGCGACTCTCTGGCTTAAAATCCTTCAAAGGTGCTGCTTGTTTTCCAGGTAGATTTCAAACTGCTGACCCTCGTCATTTCATCATTGGCTTCAGGTTCTCCCCACACTTGGCTCCCACCATCCTGACACCCACTTTTCTCTCTAGTTACACGAAGCTATACTAGTCAGCTCAAGCTGCCATAACAATGTACTATAGACCGGGTGGCTTGAACAACAGGAATTTATCTTCTCACAGCTCTGGAGACTGGAGATAAGGATAATTCGGTGACTTGGGTTTTTCCTGGGGCCTCTCCTTGTTTGCAGCGGGTGCTTTCTTGCCATGCCCTCACATGGCCTTTTCTCTGTGTGTGGCCATCCCTGGAATCTCTCTGTATGTCCTGATGAGTTCTTCTTGACATCTGAATTTGGGGGAGGACATAATTCAGTGCCTAGCAGGGACCTATCTAACAGAAGTTCTGGAGCTTCTCACACATTCTTTCTTCCCTTCCCTGACTAGGTAACTTACATCTCATCCTTTAAAATTCAATTTAAGTTTCACTTTTTCTGTGAAATCTTTCCTGTTCCTCTAATTTTATTTAGATACCGTGTCTCTTTTTTTCCCCCACAACACCCTTCCAAAATAGCTTCATACCTCCCTATTTCCAAGCATGTAAGTATCAGATCCCCTTCACGTCTCTCCCCAAAATATGTGAGTCGCTCCTGTAAGGAGGTATATGAATCAAAGGCCTTTATGACCAGTAATGGGTGACTCAGTAGGAATTGTACACAGGGCTGCTTTAGTTATAATTACATATAGGGTTGTGTTATAATTATATGCTCCATAGTTAATGGTTGGACTTTGGTCTCCTTTTGAAAATAGAGTAAGTTTGTAGAAAAATTGTCTAATTTCAGAATCATTTGATAAAATCTTTTAGCAAGCACAGAATCCTATACTGTTTAACTGGTTAGACTAAAAAAATAAATTTTTATTTCAGATGGGAAAGAATTCTTGAGAAACAATTTAATAAACCAGGAAAGTACTGACATAATGAACTGTGATTTGTATTAATATCCGAGGGTGATTGGTACAATAGAAATTGTAACAAAGTCTGAACAGTTTCATAGGCACACTCAGTATATACTTTATATTTTTGTTGTAATCATTATTTTGTGAACAGTCTTTGTAACTGAGAAAGGGGCATATGAAAATCACCTTATAAGCTTTCAAGAGCAATGTCATTCTTATTTTTGTTGTTGTTGTTAATAATTCCACTTTAAAAATGAGGAATTGTTGTGTGGAATAAATGAAAGAACTCTATAGTGCCGTGATAGCACCAACACTATACCCTTTGAAAGCATATCACATTGGAGATCTCACAGAATAAGTATAAAACCTCACATTACCCTTTTCATACTGCACAACGTTTTGAGTAGCCAAAATGCTGCCCCAAGTGCCTTGTGGCGCATGAGATGTTAGGGAGGCCAAAAGAGGTTGCTGGAATCAGAGCTCATGAATGTCTCAAGGCCTCCACCTCAGCTCAGATTGTTAGGCTCAACTGCAGCTGAATATGGGAATATAGTTCCTCAGACATTTCTGAGTATTGTGTAGTCATCCCAGGAACCTTTCATTTTGGTGAAAGGAGAGCAAGTGCTTGCATAGTTGATAAGATTAAAACTCTAATGGTTAATTGTCTGTCAAAATTACATAGTAGTAGAAGACATGAACTATTTCCAGAGTTTGGGTTCTGAAGATTTAGCTCTAACCAATGGAATTTGTTCACTCCGACAAGGAAGCTGAACTTAGATTTTTTTTTTTTTTTGGTTGGATCACATCTTTACTACATAATACATTGAGGCAATGGGTCATATTATATTCTTTAAAAGAGAAAGTGAAAACAGATCCGTTTAACCATTTTTTCCCAGTAAAATTGTTTGTTCTCTGAAGCTAAAGGTGGCAAGGTGATTACTTACAGCGAGCACCTCAATCTTGATCGAGGTGTGTGTACTGTGTACAATTCCTGGTGTGCTATCCATCTAGTAGAGTTAGATTTCAAGATCAACAGCAGAAGCAGAATTGAATAACTGAGAATTTATAAAATTAGAAGATAAAGAGTGGACCTAGCAACAAATAAAGTATTTTAGGACACATTAAAACATCCAGAAATAAATTAGTTTAAATGTTCAGTCTGTTACCTATGGCAAAACATTAAAATTATTGAAATTTTGGGAGTGGACAGGCAGGTGTTTGAGATACTGTTCTATTTCTGTATGGTTGAAATATTAAATAAGAAATTAAATACATATTGTAAATGCTGGTTGATATTATCTTGTTCAGTGTTCCTGCCCAGCTGCTTCAGCAGGTTAATGGGCATAGATTTGTTCACGATTCAGGAATACTCACCCCAACCCGGGGACTCTGATGCTGCTCTGTCTTCCCTCTGCATGGCTCTGATAGGTACCACAGAGCCGCTCCACAGGCTGCTCACACTCCTGGTACCCGCTGCACTTTCTTATGTTTAGCCAGTGATTTCAACTCCAACATTACAATGAAAACAAACCTTCAAAGGGAAGTCCTTCAAATTCCTGCCACCAAATCTAAAAATGTCTCCATGTCTGCCTCATCCCCTCCTCCTCTGTTTCCTATAGGAGAGATATCCCTCCTTTGTCTCAGATGAATTTCTCCACTTCTGTTCTGAGTCTTGCTCTCTCCTACCTTCTCTAGTGCCATTCTCTAATCCAGCAGTCCTCAAATTGAACTATATGTGTTGACACCATACTAGGAATTGAAACAGAAAAATTTAAAAATATGTTATAATTTTCTTCAAATATCAAGAATAAACTCAATATATGTTAACTAAATTGAACTTTTATTTGTTTGTTTATTTTTTAAGACAGGGTCTTGTTCCGTCACCCAGGCTGGAGTGCAGGGGTGCCATCATAGCTCACTGTAGTCTTGAACTCCTGGACTCAAGTGATCCTCCTGTCTCAGCCTGAGTAGCTGGGATTACAAGCATGTACCACCATGCTAAGCTAATTTGCAAACTTTTTTTGTTGGGACGGTGGGGGGCTGGTCTCGCTATGTTGCCAGGCTGGTGTTGAACTTCTTGTTTCAGTGATCCTCTTGCCTCACCTCCCAAAGTGCTGGGACTATAGGTGTGTGGTTGACCGATTTGTGCAGACCATCCAAATGTTGGGATATTTTATTTTATATCATAAAAAATACCATATTCATTAATATTATGACCAATGACATCAGAAAATTTAAGCATTGAGAGCTGTTAAACTCATAAGGCTGATACAAATTTTCCAAAATTATAATTTTTGCTTAAAATCTCAAATATTAATATTGGAAACAAATTCCATCAGTTTTTCGTGAGATGACAGGCTCATTTTGCTTATTTCAAGAAAATATCTTCCAAACATCCAATTTGAATAGCCATACTTTGTTAGCCATTCTTTGAAGTAAAAATAGTATTTCATGAAAAAAGGCGTTAGTTCAACTCACAACTCTGCAAACAGCCTGAAAACAGCCATCACGCTTGGTCTACAGGAGAAGCGCTTTGTATGCAGTTTTCATTTTGCCACGTAGAACGCTAAAAAGATGTGGGCTATCAATCAAGATTTAATAAGATTAAAATTTGTCTGCTTTGCCAAGAACTTTCTTAAATGAAACTGGTGTTGATCTTACTGCTTTTTGGTGGTGAAGAGGATAATGACAGCTGTGACAGTGTGATGGCTCTACCTTGATTCATGCCAGGGGCCAGCAGTTGTAACCACTGCTGTGGCTTGAATGTGTCCTGCAAAATTCATGTGCTAGAAACTTCATCCCCAGTGCAACAGTGTGGAGGAGTGGAACCTTTAAGAGGTGATTAGGTCATGAGGGGAGAAAATGAATTAATGCCAGTATTGAGGGAGTGGGTTAATTATTGTAGGAGTGGATTTCTGATAAAAGGGTGAGTTTGACTCCCTTCCTCTCGCTCTCTTGTGTTTTCTCTCTTCAGCCTTCCTCCATTGGATGATGCAATGAAAGAGCCCTCGCCAGATGCAAGCCCCTTAATCTTGGACTTCCCAGGCTCCAGAACTGTAAGAAAAAAAATTCTCTGTTCTTTATAAATTACCCAGTCTCAGATGTTCTATTACAGCAGCACAAAATGTACAAATACACCCACCATTGCTTTTGCATGCACAATACAAAAGTCATAGGATGAAGTAGGCAAATGCCATCTTATTATTATTATGAATATAGTTTTGATCTCTCAGCTTCTCTGGAAAGGTTTTTGGGAGCTCTAGGGATATGTAGACCACCCTTTGAGATCCCTAATCTGATTATCTCCTTTTTTAATATCTTAATTCTCTAATTCATATTGTTTCTCTATCTTTTAAGCATGCTGATGTATCTCCCATCTTAGAAAAAAAACTTTAAAGGTAACTCCAAGTTGTCTACCAAAGACCATTAAATCTATTTTCCCTTTACAGTCAAATGTCTTTACAGAATCATCTCTACTTATTGTCTCTGCTTTTCCCGTCTTCCATGCTTTCACACCCCTTGCAATCTCTTTTCTGCTCTTGTCTGTTTCTGTAAACTGCTCTTTCTAGGTTCTGAGGGCCTTTCCTGTCACGTGACTCCCGGAAACATGCTCTGGTCCTTACTTCCTTGACCCTTCTGCAGCACCTGACCCCCCGACCATTTTGTTCTCTGTGCCACAAATTGTGCTAAGTGCTTTAAATGAGATAGCTCATTTAATCCTCAAAGTAACCTGGTGATGTAGCTAGGATTGTTATTCCATCTCATACTTTAGAAAACTAAGAAAACTGACCAAGGTTATACAGGTCACAAATAGAAGTATAGCGTCTTGAGGTCAGCTCTCCATGACCCCAAATCCAGAGGCCTTCACCACAATACACCCCCTTTTTGAAACATTCACTTTCCTTTTCCACAGTACCACTCTCCAGGTTTATTTTCCGTCCTGTCTAGGTCTCTGTGGTCTCCTTTCCATGTGGAAAAAAAAGTACACTTGTCCCATGTTCTTCCTTTGCTTAAAGCAAAAGTCTTGGGAAAGGTTACTTACCTGGCCATGGCTAAGTAATGGGCACATCCAGCCCCTGCCTTTGCCGTGCTGGGGAATGGGTGGTTTGTATCCTTTGACTCTGGAAGGTACCCCTAAGGCTGTACTCAGGGACTTGCTCAAGCCAAAGAATAATTGGATGTTACTTCGTTCAGAACTGATAAATGGTCACTAGGATTTATTCTTCTCTTTCTTCTTATTCACTGACTCCTACTCATATTTTAAGACTCAACTTAGATACTGCTCTTTCCCAGAGGCCTTTCCTGACTTCCAAATTTGGATTAGCTGTGCCTCTTGGTGCACTGAGCTTCCTCCCTTGTGGTATTTTGCCTTGTGTGCATTAAAGTTGCTGGCTTACATTTCTTCATTGAGTTCTAGCTTTGAAATGGTGAGATTGTGTCTGAGTTTCATTTTGCACCCCTAGAATCTGGTACAGGGCCTGGAATATGGTTGTCCTTTAATATTTGATGAATAAATAAACATACTGGGTGTGAGGAATGCATGGGACCTTCCTGAGGTGTGTATCTGGAAGTGGTTAATGGGGAAACGTCATTACAAGAGTGGTCTAAAGATTTCATAGTTGTTTTCATAGAAATAGTGTTTGAAGTTATTGGGATGAATTAGGTACATGGAAGAAAGAAGAAAAGAGATGCCTTGGGGAATGGGAAAATAAGAGTCTATGAAGAACCCTCAAAAATACGTGGGTTAGAGATGAAATTCATGTGACTGCAAGCAGTGGAAACAAAAGGTGGGAAGTTCATAAAATAGGGATACCCTGGGGTCCAACATTTGCAAACACATTAAAGGGAATAAAGATTTTTATAATGCCATGTGATTTTGGAATTATGAAATAATTTGGTGGTTTTTAAAAGAACTGTTGCAGTTGAATAAAGATAAAAATCAGGGGAGTGAGGAGAAAGTGGACAGCGAGGAAGTCGAGGGTGAAGGTGAACCATAATGTGTAGCTCGGTGGTTCTCAACCAGGTAGACACATCAGATGCACCTGCACAGATGTAAAAATCACTATCCCTGACACCATTCACGGTTTTCTCATTCAGTAGATCTGGAATGGGGCCTGGGATTCTGTAATTCTGAAAAGCATTATGAGAGACTGAACCTTTGCTTGAAAATCTTTAGTGTATATCCATCACTTTATTAGTTTGGCTGGTACAGTAATGAAGAAAGTAAGACTAGGGGAAGTGTTATGGGCTGAATCGCATTCCCCCCACATTTATATGTTGAAGCCCTAACCCCCAATGTGACTGTATTTGGAAATAGGGTCTTTCAATAAATAATGAGGATTAAATGATGTCAAATAGGTGGGGCCCTAATCCAAAAGGGCTGGTGTCCTTGTAAGAAGAGGAAGAGACACTGGAGTATGCTCTCTCTTTCTCTCTTCCTCTCTCTCTCTCTGGACACTGAGAAAACAGCCATCCACAAGCTAGGAGAGAGGTCTCACCAGAAACCAATCCTGCTGGTACCTTGATCTTGAACTTCCAGCCTCTAGAGCTGTGAGAAATAAATAGCTGTTGTTTAAACCGCCGTGTTTTAGTGAGCTTGACTAAAAATAAGGGAGAGACCTTTCTTCTTAGGATACTGGAATCTAACCAAGTAAGAGGAAGAGAATGAGCTGATAGCAGTGGATAGGAAAAAAACAAAATGATTGAATAGAAAGGTACAGCTGAGAAAGCCAGAATCTAGAAAATATGAGAACTGGGATTACAGAGAAGTCAGCCTTGGAGAGAGCCACATTATAGCTTTCCTGTATATTTCTTCATTTGATCCTCCTAATGGCTCTGAGATAGACAGATGAGGAAAATTGATTTCATAGGGGCCAGATTTGTACAGTTGTGAACTGGAAGACCTACGACAAAGAATGTGTCCTAATTAGCTTTTCCTAATGAGCTCTCCTTCCACAGCATTTCCCAAACTGCTTTCATTTCTGTGCCACCTTCACCATTTCTGCCATATTGAAGTCAGCTCCTTACTAATATATTTTTGTGTGTGTATGTATATGTGTGCTTGGATGTGTGTGTGTGTATCAACACACATATGCAACTCAGATTTTTACTTAGCATCAACCTGTGCAACAATACCACAGGCTTGACATGCTAGTTACATTTTTATAATGCATATTAAATTCAATATATATACTTTCAGGAAAATCCATTCCATGTATCACCTAAGGGCATCTTGCATACCATCAGTGGCCCATATGCTGCCTCCATGATGAGGAATGACACTGTTTTTGAGAAAGGAGGAAAGAAAAAGAGGATTCAGGAGAAAATGCCTTATATTAAGATGGAGATGAAGATTTGCCCCTCAGGCAATACAGATCAAGGAATGTTGGATAGGGCATCACAGAAATCATTAGAGAATTAATTATTTCAGAATGGAGGTTTTACATTTTTCAAGTGGTGGCTTGGGCTCTGATGTCTGTTGGTATATACCCTGCAGAGCAGCAAAGGATGAAGGCAGCAGCAGTCCTGGCCTTAGACCTCAGCACTGGGGACTCCTTCCCTGGGTTCCTGTTCGAGGATGCTCTGTACCTCCCCAGGGTACGCCACCTTCCTTCTTGGGCACATCCAAACTCTCCATAACTAGGACTCTGGAATTCTCTGTTCTCAGTGCCTGGGCCTGTCTCTTCTATTGCATCCCTCTCCCCACCTGAACTACATTGCAGCTATCTGCAACCTTAGGTTCCAGTGGTGGCCAATAGATAGCTGATGGCCAATAGTTAGTAGGTGTGTGCATGTGGACCTTGGCCTGAGGTGTCCACATACCTGTATGCTAGGCTCCTTGTGCTGCAGAGTAGAGCCATGGGTGGAAAGAAAAGGGAGGGACCCAGCCATGCAAATATTAGGAAAGAATTTGATTATCCCAAACTCAGAGAACTGAGCAAAAGAGAGAGACACAATTTCCAGGGAACAGGAGAGACCATTTAAAGAGAGCATGTCCTGCAAGTGCCATCCTCTGCACATACTCACCACTGTGTAGTAGGAGTTAGAATTATCCACAGCTGGGCAAATATTGTGAGGAAGACTTTATTTAAAATGGGGCTGGATGTGGTGGGTCACACCTGTAATCCCAGCAATTTGGAAGGCCGGGGCAGGAGGATCCCTTGAGCTCAGGAGTTTGAGACCTCATCTCTACTGAAAAAAAAAAAAAAAAGAAAATAGCTGGGCATAGCAGTGCACGCCTGTGGTCGCAGCTACTTTGAGGTGGGAGAATCCCTTGAGACCGGGAGTTCAAGGCTACAATGAGCTATTATGGCACCACTGCACTCCAGCCTGGGTGACAAAGCAACACTCTGTCTCATAAAAGAAAAATAATAAATAAATAAATAAATATATAAATAAATAAAATGAGAATCTTTAACAAGCAGACCAAGAGATAGAGTGCTGTGTGCAGTTAGTACCAAAGACTAGATTCATAGAATCCTAACTGTGGCCATTTTGATACAGACTGAATTGGAACAGGGCAGTGTAGAACACAGAGGAAGAAAAGCAACATGAGTGGAAACAAGGCAGCAAAAAGGCTCTCCATGAGATATGTACGGGAATGTTCCCTTACATGCACTGGGCTAAGATTTTCACCAGTTCTTTAGGAAAAAGGGAAATGGAGGTTAGCATTGAAATGACACCAAGGATTGTTGGTTTTGGTTTCAATCAGATACATATGTGTTGAACAAACTCTATCTTTTATATATTAAGGAAGGCACTGGTGTTAATGAAATAGTGTGAAAATAAATTGCTGCGGGAATCAGATGGGAGAGGGGCTCTGGGTGGAGAAGATTTAACGTAGAGATTTGGAGTAATTTGTCTGGAAAATGTGCTGTGGAAGGCACATAATACAAATAAGAAGGTTTTGGTCAGCTAGCAGTGCATTTGAAGCTACTGCAGTTGGGAGGAGGAGCAGGACGAATGGGTGGAGGGAACTGGGTCAAGCTTGGCACAGTACCCACTTGAATACTGAAGTGGCTGGCCATGCTGCCTGGGCTAATTATCATCATCATAATCACTAACAATTTGTTTTGAGCTCTTACTATATGCCAGTTTCTGTTCTTAAGTCTTTAAATGGATCATCTCTGGCCTGGGTGGGAGGCATGTGACCGTAAGAGAGTTAGTTAGCAAGCTATGTAAGACGGAAAGGCAGGCAGAGTGATTCCAAAGCTTGGTAAAGGTTCTAGAAATTTGTATTCAACTGCCTCAATGTATACTGAACATAGATGAAGTTCAGTATGATAAATTTAGCTTTAAAGACTTGGAAATTCCAAAATTAATATTGTTAAAATGTCTATACTACACAAAATGATCTATTGATTTAATGAAATCCCTATCAAAATCCCTATCAAAATTTCAATGACATTTTTTCCTAGAAATAGAAAAAAAAAATTCTAAAATTTGCATGGAACTATAAAAGACTTTGATTAGCCAAAGCAATCTTATGCAAAAAAGAACAAAGCTGGAGGGATCACACTACCTGACTTCCTAATATACCACAAAGCTATAGTAATCAAAACAGCATAGTACTGGCATAAAAATAATGTATAGACTAATGGAACAGAATAGCAGGCTCAGAAATAAATCCACATATTACAATCCATTGATTTTTGACAAAGATGCCAAGAATACCTAATGAGGAAAGGACAGTCTCTTTAACAAATAGTGCTGGGAAAACTGGATATCCACATGTGGAAGAATAAAGATGGACCTTCATCTTACAACATGCACAAAAATCAACTCAAAATGGATTAAAGACTTAAATGTAAGACCTGAAAATGTAAAACTATAGAAGAAAATATAAGGGAAAACCCCATGATGTTGATCTGGGTAGTGATTTTTTGGATATGATCCCAAAAGCACAGGAGATGAAACCAAAAATAAACAAATGGGATTATATCAAACTAAAAAACTTCTGCCCAAGCAAGGAAATAATCAACAGAATGAAGAGACAACCTATGGGATGGGAGAAAATATTTGCAAACCATATATCTGGTAAGTGGTCAATATCCAAAATATATTAGGAAATCAAATGACTCAATAGCAAGAAAACAACCTGATTTACAAATGGGCAATGGATCTGAGTAGATATTTCTTCCAAGAAGACATAGAAATGGCCAGTTGCTAAGAAAGTAGATTTTCAGTGTTCTTTTCTAAAAAATGGTAAGTATTTGAGATAGAGGTATGTTAAGTAGCTTAACTTAGCTAATCAACAACATATAACTATATCAAAACGTCATTACACTATATACAATTTTTACTTGTCATTTAAGGTAGACAAATTTTTAAAAACAAAACAAACAAAAATATTTGACAATTCCAGAATGAATGACTGTGATAAAATGTAGTGATCATCTTGAAAGGTCATTAAAGTTGATTGAATTATTTTGGCTATTTTGGAATATTTTCCATGTGCACTTGTTTGGAAGCAGGGTTGTAAATAAGGTCATCCCTGCCTGTCTTTAGGGATGTGAAATTAAACTTAGTATTTTTAAAGTTTGTTCTGAATTGGGCTTCCACTGGTAGAAAAATAAATGAGAGCTTGATTCCATTATTTAGAATTGAAAAATAGATTTTTAAACAAAGTAATTTGTTTACCTGTGCTGTGGTGGAGAAGTATGGGTGTCTGTAACAGTGTTTCCTTTATCATGTGAAGAAAAATCCAACTCAGATTGGGCTAATTTTTCATTTGGTAATATGGCCATATAAGGGAAGCAACCATTTCAAGATCTCAATTGGTGTTTATAATTACTAACTTTTACACTTAACATGTGCAATGGAATCTGGAAAAACAGACATAGATTTTAGTCTGCCCCGCTTGTTTGTGGGTGTAGAACAATCTTAACTCACGTATCGTGGAAGTCAGTGGGCCGTGTAGGCAGAATCTTCTATGGAGCTGATTGTTCATGCACAGCAAAACTCTCTTTCAATTACTGAAATCAATTTTTTCCAATGCCTCAAAGCGGGGAGGATTCTGAGGCCTTTGAAAACAATTTTTCATTTTATTTCTTTGCAAACTGACACATCTCGATGTTTACTTTGTAACAGAAGAGCTGATTTAAAGCAGTGTGCTGCTAACTAAGCCTAGCTCTGTCTGCCTACCTATCCCTGCCTCTGACACCCCAGATTCCGTGGCCCTCAGTACTGTTCTGTGCCATATGTTAGAATCCCAGAATGGCATTCTAAATAGGAGACAGGCAGCAAAGTAGTATTAAAAATTGAGTGAATTTATGATTTAACTGAGAAGATTCTCTCCCCAGTGTTCTTTTCCCTAGTAAGTGATTGTACAGATTCCTTTGTTGATTTGGTTGCTTGGAAAGTTCTAAGAATTGAGCAAATTGCTTTTAAAGAATTTCTGTTTTCTACACATGTAGGTCACCTACTCAAAATCTTATTTCCCAGTTTAAACTGTTTTCTAATATGTTACACTTCCCCCAGTAATCCCTCAACTGTAAGAAAAATGCATTTTTTTATTCTAGTGATGAATAGTAAGTTCACTGAATTTCTCAGAATATAAACATTGATAATTGATAACCTCCACACATCTCCGCAGTCCTCAAGTCTGTATTATTAGCTTAATATGGAAAGCCTGTGTGTGTGTGTGTGTGTGTGTGTGTGTGTCTGTCTGTCTGTCTGTCTATAATAAAAGAGAAACCTATTGTGCTATATGAGAGTTTCCAAACAACAAGTTTTGCCTTGTGAATGATAGTTTTAAAGTACTTTCAATGATTAAATTTATTGCTATTTAAAATCCATATTTAGAAACCTTTCTTTGTTATTATTATTGTTATACTTTAAGTTCTGGGGTACAAGTACAGAACGTGCATGTTTGTTACATATGTATACATGTGCTATGGTGGTTTGCTGCATCCATCACCCTGTCATCTACATTAGGTATTTCTCCTAATGCTATCCTTCCTCTATCCCCCTACCCCATTATCTCTCCCCTAGCCCCCACCCTCTGACAGAACTGGGAATATGGTGTTTCCCTCCCTGTGCTGTTAATGCTAGAACTTTAGTTACAGCCTCAAGTTTGAGCCCCCCTCAAAAAAAAATTCATCCCCTGAAGGCTGCAAAAGTGTGTAAAACATGTTCAGAAAAATACATCTTGGTCAGCCATGGAGTGGAATGGAGAGCTGGTGAAGATTCGTGGCTGAGAGGAGAGGTCCAAGACAGTACCTTCCCTGGGTCAAGGTCAAGGTCAACATGGCTCAGATAGGTGATGCTGTTTTCTTCTTGTTCTCATAACATCCAGAAGATGTGCTGGCTAATTAGCAGTTTTGCAGAACTGCTACTTTTGTTCTCAGGGAGTGCTCTAGAATATATTTACAAAATGAGAAAAATGTCTTGAGCATATACTGTGTGGCCAGCACTGTGCCTGAGCCCTCTTAGCCTCTAAATGTGAGCTGTAGTTATAGTCTCATGGCTAAAAGTTGTTTTGTATTTCAGTCTTTTCTGCCATCTGGGTTTTAAAATGTTTTCCTTTTCAAGAAAATCATGGCGAGAGGATCCAAGATGGCCAAATAGGAACAGCTCTGGATTGTAGTTCTCAGCGAAAATGCAGAGGGTGAGTGATCACCGCATTTCCAAAAAAATTTTTACTGCCCCAGACCAGGAGATTCACAGGTGGAAAAGCACCACAAGTCTACAGCGCAGTTGTTTCAGGTGGCGCAGCGGGTCTCTGCACAAAAACTCACACAAATCTGGGCTCTGTTTCAACTCGCGACTGGAATGCCTGGGAGACAGAGTCACCAGTTCAAGTGAAAAAAGGGGGCTGACACAGGGAGCCAGGTGATCTGGCTCAGCAGGTCCCACCCCACAAAGACCAGCAACCTGAAACACTCTGGATTGAGAGTTTCACAGCAAGCACAGCTGGATGCGGGATGGTCCAGCTCTGTGGGGGGAAGGGCGTCAGTCATTACCAAGGGAGTCCATCACTACTGAGGCAGTCCTGTATTACCAAGGCAGTCCACCAATACCGAGGCAGTCTGCCGTTACTGAGGCAGACCGCCATTACCAAGGCAGTTCTAACTATACCCCTATAAACAAAACTGTAAGGAAGTTCACAAAGCAGCTGGGCAGAGCCCACAGCAGCTCAGCAATGCCTCTGCTGGCAGACTGTAACTAGGCTACCTCCTGGCTGGGCAGAGCATCTCTGCAAAAAGGCAGCAGAATGACAGGAACTTATAAATAAAGCCCCACCTTCCCGGGACGGAGCACCTGGGAAAAAAGGCAGTTATGAGTTCTGCTGCTGCAGACTTAAATGTACCTGCCCAGCAGCTCTGAACAGAACAATGGAACTCACAGCTCAGCACTTGAGCTCCTCTAAGGGACAGACTGTCTCCTCAAGCAGCTCTCTGACCCCTGTATAACCAAAGAGACACCTCATAAAGGAGAGCTCAGGCTGACATCTGGTGGGTATCCTTCTGGGACAAAGATGAGAGAAGAAGAAACTGGCAGCAACCCTTACTGTTCTGCAGCCACTGCAGGTGATCACCAGGCAAGCAGGATCTGGAATGGACCTCCAGCAGTCCTACAGCAGAGGGGCCTGACTGTTAGAAGGAAAACTAAGAAACAGAAATAAATAACTTCATCAACAACAAAAAGGATGTCCACTCAGAGACCCCATCTGAAAGTCACCAACCACAAAGACCGCAGGTAGATAAATCCACAAAGATGAGAAGAAACCAGTGCAAAAAGAATGAAAATACCCAAAACCAGAATGCCTCTCCTCCTCCAAGTGATCACAACTCCTCACCAGCAAGGGAACAAGGCTGGATGGAGAATGAGTCTGATGAATTGACAGAAACAGGCTTCAGAAGGTGGGTAATAACAAACTTCTCTAAGCTAAAAGCTCATGTTCTAACCCACTGCAAAGAAACTAAGAACTTTGAAAAAAGGTTTGATGAAATGCTAATGAGAATAAACAGCTTAGAGAGGAATATAAATGAATTGATGGAGCTGAAAAACACAGCACGAGAACTTCGTGAAGCACACACAGTTTCAATAGCCAAATCAACCAAGCAGAAGAAAGGATATCAGAGATTGAAGATCAACTCAATGAAATAAAATTAGAAGGCAAGATTAGAGAAAAAAGAGGAAGAGAAATGAACAAAGGTCCAAGAAATATGGGATTATGTGAAAAGACCTAATCTACATTTGATATGTGTACCTGAATGTGATGGTGAGAATGAATCCCAGCTGGAAAACTCTCTTCAGGATATTGTCCAGGAGAACTTCCACAATCTAGCAAGGCAGGCCAACATTCAAGTCCAGGAAATACAGAGAACAACACAAAGATATTCCTCAAGAAGAGCAACCCCAAGGCACATAATCATCAGATTCACGAGGGTTAAATGAAGGAAAAAGTGCTAACGACAGCCAGAGAGAAAGGTTGGGTTACCCACAAAGGGAATCCCATCAGACTAACAGTGGATCTCCAAATAGAAACCCTACAAGCCAGAAGAGAGTGGGGGTCAATACTCAACATCCTTAAAGAAAAGAACTTTCAACCTAGAATTTCATATCCAGCCAAACTAAGCATAAGCGAAAGAGAAATAAAATCCTTTATGAACAAGCAATTGCTCAGAGATTTCATCACCACCAGGCCTGCCTTACAAGAGCTCCTGAAAGAAGCACTAAACATAGAAAGGAACAACCAGTACCAGCCACTCCAAAAATGTACCAAATGGTAAAGAGCATTGACAGAATGAAGAAACTGCATCAACTAATGGGGAAAACAACCAGCTAGCATCAAAATGGCAGGATCAAATTCACACATAACAATATTAATCTTAAAAGTAAATGGGCTAAATGCCCCAATCAAAAGACACAGACTAGCAAATTGGATAAAAAGTCGAAACCCATCTGTGTGCTGTATCCATGAAACCCATCTCATATGCAAGGATACACAAAGGCTCAAAATAAAGATAGAGGAAGATCTACCAAGCAAATGGAGAGCAAAAATAAAAGCAGGAGTTGCAATCCTGGTCTCTGAAAAAATAGACTTTAAGCTAACAAAGATCAAAAGAGACAATGAAGGGTATTACATAATGGTAAAAGGATTGATGCAACAAGAAGAGCTAATGATCCTAAATATATACGCACCCAATACAGGAGCACCCAGATACATAAGGCAAGTTCTTAATGACCTAAAAAGAGACTTAGACTCCCACACAATAATAGTGGGAGACTTTAACACTCCACTGTCAATATTAGACAGATCAATGAGACAGAAAATTAACAAGGATATCCAGGACTTGAACTCAGACCTGGACCAAGCGGACCTAATAGACGTTTACAGAACTCTCCATACCAAATCCACAGAATATACATTCTTCTCAGCACCACATCCCACCTACTCTAAAACTGACCACATAATTGGAAGTAAATCACTTCTCAGCAAATGCAAAAGAACGGAAATCGTAACAAACAGTCTCTCAGACCATAGTGCAATCAAATTAGAATTAAGAGTTGAGAAACTAACTCAGAACCACACAACTTCATGGAAACTGAACAACTGGCTCTTGAATGTTGACTGGATAAACAATGAAATGAAGGCAGAAATAAAGAGGTTCTTTGAAACCAATGAGAATGAAGATACAATGTACCAGAATCTCTGGGACACATTTAAAGCAATGTCTAGAGGAAAATTTATAGCATAAAATTCATAGCAAGGAAAGATCTAAAACCAACACCCTATCATCAAAATTGAAAGAGCTAGAGGAGCAAGATAAAAAAAACTACTCAAAAGCTAGCAGAAGACAAGAAATAACTAAGATCAGAACAGAACTGAATGAGATAGAGACACAAAAAACCTTTCAAAAAATCAATATCCAGGAGCTTGTTTTTTGAAAAGATCAACAAAATAGACAGAGCACTAGCCAGATTAATAAAAAAGAAAAGAGAGAAGAATCAAATAGATGCAATAATAAATGATAAAGGGGATATCATCACAGATTCCACAGAAATACAAACCACCATCAGAGATTACTACAAACAACTCTATGCATATAAACCAGTAAACCTGGAAGAAATGGATAAATTCCTGGACACTTACACCCTCCCAAACCTAAACCAGGAAAGAGTTGAAACCCTGAATAGACCAATAACAAGGGCTGAAGTTGAGGCAGCAATTAATAGCCTACCAACGAAAAAAAGCCCAGGTCCAGGTGGGTTCACAGCCGAATTCTACCAGACATAGAAAGAGGAGCTGGTACCACTCCTTCTGAAACTATTCCAAACAATCCAAAAAGAGGGAATCCTCCCCAAATATTTTTATGAGACCAACATCATCCTGATACCAAAGCCCAGCAGAGACTCGACAAGAAAAGAAAACTTCAGGCCAATATCCATGATGAACATAGATGCAAAAATCTTCAATAAAATACTGGCAAATATGCAACAGCACATCAAAAAGCTTATCCATCACTATCAAGTAGGCTTCATCGTGGGGATGCAAGGCTGGTTCAACATACACAAGTCTATAAACATACTTCACCACATTAACAGAACCAAAGACAAAAACCACATGATCATCTCAATAGATGCAGAGAAGGCCTTCAGCAAAATTTAACAGCACTTTATGCTAAAAACTCTCAATAAACTACGTATTGAAGGAACGTACCTCAAAATAACAAAAGCAATTTATGCAAACCCACAGGCAATATCATACTGAATGGGCAAAAACTGGAAGCATTCCCTTTGAAATCTGGCACTAGACAAGGATGCCCTCTCTCACCACTCCTATTCAATATAGTATTGGAAGTTCTAGCCAGAGCAATCAGGTAAGAAAAAGAAATAAAGGGTATTCAGTTAGGAAAGAAGGAAGTCAAATTGTCTCTATTTGCAGATGACATGATTGTATATTTAGAAGACCCTATCACCTTAGCCGAAAATCTCCTTAAACTGATATGCAACTTCAGCAAAGTCTTAGAATACAAAATCAGTGTGCAAAAATTACAAGCATTCCTATACACCAATAACAGACTTAAAGAGAGCCACATCAAGAACAAACTCCCGTTCACAATTGCTACAAAGAGAATAAAATACCTAGGAATACAACCAACAAAGGATGTAAAGGACCTCTTCAAGGAGAACTACAAACCACTGCTCAACAAAATAAGAGAGGACACAAACAGATGGAGAAACATTCCATGTTCATGGTTAGGGAGAATCAATATCATGAAAATGGCCATACTGCCCACAGTAATTTATAGATTCAATGCTTTCCCCATCAAGCTACCAATGACCTTCTTCAAAGAACTGGAAAAAACCACCTTAAATTTCATATGGAACCAAAAGAGAGCCCACATAGCCTAATGAGTTCTAAGCTAGAAGAACAAAGCTGGAGGGATCACACTACCTGACTTCAAACTATACTAAAAGGCTACAGTAATCAAAACAGCATGGTACTGGTACCAAAACAGAGATATAGACCAATGGAACAGAACAGAGGCCTCGAAGGCAATGCCACACATCTACAACCATCTGATCTTTGACAAACCTGACAAAAACAAGCAATGGGGAAAGGATTCCCTGTTTAATAAATAGTGTTGGGAAAACTGGCTAGTCATGTGCAGAAAGCAGAAACTGGACCCCTTCCTGACGCCTTACACTAAAATTAACTCCAGATGGATTAAAGACTTAAACATAAGACCTAACACCACAAAAACCTTAGAAGAAAATCTGGGTAAAACCATTCAGGACATAGGCATAGGCAAGGACTTCATGACTAAACCACCAAAAGCATTGGCAACAAAAGCTAAAAGAGTCAAATGGGCTCTAATTAAACTCCAAAGCTTCTGCACAGCAAAAGAAATAATCATTTGAATGAACCGGCAACCAACAGAATGGGAAAAAAATTTTGCAATCTACCCATCTGACAAAGGACATATATCCAAAATCTATGAAGAACTAAAACAGATTTACAATAAAAAAAAGCAAACAAACCCATTCAAAGTGGGCAAAGGATATGAACAGACACTTTTCAAAAGAAGATATATATGAGGCCAACAAACATATGAAAAACTGCTCATCATCACTGGTCCTTAGAGAAATGCAAATCAAAACTACATTGAGATACCATCCCATGCCATTTAGAATGGTGATCATTAAAAAATCTGGAGACGACATGCTGGAGAGGATGTGGAGAAATAAGAACACTTTTACACTGTTGGTGGGAGTGTAAATTAATTCAACCATTGTGGAAGACAGTGTGGCGATTCCTCAAGGACATGGAAATAGAAATTCATTTGACCCAGCAATCCCGTTACTGGGTATATATCCAAAGGATTATAAATCATTCTGTTTGTTATAAGGACACATGCACACATATGTTCACTACAGCACTGTTTACAATAGCAAAGACTTGGAACCAGCCCAAATGCCCATCGATGATAGGCTGGACAGGGAAAATGTGGCACATATATACATGGAATACTATGCAGCTATAAAAAACGAAGAGTTTGTGTCCTTTGTAGGGACATGGATGAACCTGGAAACCATCATTCTCAGCAAACTGACACAGGAACAGAGAATCAAGCAGCACGTATTCTCACTTATAGGTGGGTGTTGAACAATGAGCACATGGGCACAGGGAGGGGAGCATCACACACTTAGGTCTGTGGAGGTGGGGGCCTAGGGGAGCATCATACACTGAGGTTTGTAGGGAGTTGGGGAGGGATAACATGGGGAGAAATGCAAGATATAGGTGATGGGGTTGGAGGCAGCAAACCACATTGCCATGTATGTACCTATGCAACAATCCTGCATGTTCTTTACATGTACCCCAGAATATGTATATAAAGAAAATATATGTATATATAAAGAAAATCACAATTACCTGTATATGTAAATTTTATTGTTAAAGATGAGTACTGATCTTTTGACTTTATTTTGGATCATATCAAAGTTTTACTTAAGACTTCAGTAAGTAAAGGCCCATGACTGATTTGTAGAATCACCGAAATTTGGATATCATCTAGTAAGACTCTGTTTTTCAGAAGATGAAGCAGACTCTTAAAGAAGTTTATTGTTAAATGTCGACGTTGTGTGTGTGTGTGTGTGTGTGTGTGTGTGTGTGTGTGTGTGTGTGTGT
>NW_022436969.1:4656500-4768432 GCF_009761245.1 Sapajus apella | reverse complement strand
TGTGTGTGTGTGTGTGTGTGTGTGTGTGTGTGTGTGTGTGTGTGTGTTTGAGATGGTGTCTTGCCCTATTGCCCAGGCTGGAATGCAGTGGCATGATCTTGGCTCCCTGTAACATCTGTCTACCAGGTTGAAGTGATTCTCCTGCCTCAGCCTCCTAAGTAAGTGGGATTACAGGTGTGTGCCACCACAACTGGCTATTTTTTGAATTTTTGTAGAGATGGAATTTTGTCATGTTGGCCAGGTTGGTCTCGAATTTCTGACCTCAGGTGATCTGCCCGCCTTGTCCTCCGAAAGTGCTGGGATTACAGGCTTTAGCCACTGTGCCTGGCTGACAGTTGTGTTTTTAACTTGAATTTTATGCTCTATTTTTTCATAAGAATTTTTATTTGGGGTGCATTTTGATATTTGAAGATCTAACATTTAGTGAGTATAGATTGCAGATGATTTACCAGATTTGCACAGCAAGTAATAGAGGACAGTTTATTCCTTCTTAGTTTTCACTTGCTCTTCTTCCACATGTGTTAGCCACTGTTAGCTCCAGCCCAGATGAGATAGAGCTTCTCTTCTGTCTGAGCATGAATTTGCTAGGAGCCATGAGATAAGTTTTTTCTTAGGCCATAGTTACTAAATAAATTTCACTGAGCTTAATTTATGAACAACGAAAGTAAAACCAGAATGTTTCCTTCCCAAAAGATGAGCGCATGTGAACAGTGGGAAACACATCTTTCAGGTTACTAGTGTATGTATAGTGGCACAACAGGACCAAGGTTATGTATTATAGACAATAAGTAACAAAGACATAGCTGAGCTGATTCTAAGCTCAGAATCTGGTGATGTGTTAATTGAACATGTGTAACTTGGCAGTTGGTTTCTTAGTTTGCCCATTCACATTACTTATCCTATTGAGGAAACGAAGATAGAAAAGATTGGTGACTTTATTATATGTTACACCGATGCTTTGGATTAGAGAGTATGGGTTGTATAAAATATTTTAAAATGCAGATGGATACGTTTTAGACCAGTTAGGATGGCTACATTAGAGAATCCAAGGCAATGTCTGCCATTATCTTTATAACACACGCTGATCTTTGTGTGTACCTTGTCATTATGAAAGCTGCCTACAGAGCTGTGGTAAGTCATGGGCAGGGTTTAGGAGAAGGGTACATGTCGAGAAACTAAATCACATTTGGAGAGGAGATGTAACAAAGGTAGGGTTCAGAGGTTTACTGGAGACAATGACAAATTTGGAATGAAAACGTTACTCTTTGTTTAGCATTCAAATTGGGAGTTTGCCCTGCAAGAGACAGTCAACCACTGACTTCACTTGAATGTACTTGGAAAGGGAAGAACTTAAACCAGCCATGAACAGGAGAAGAATGCCAGGTTTTCTGGAAACATCGCCAAAACCCAACAATTTCTCAGAAATTTTCAGAGGCGCCAGGGGGCTGTTTGCATTTCAATGGAAAAAGTTCTCAAAGCTCTGGAAACGATTCCCAGTTTTACTTTCTTATTGAAAGGCAAAAACCATTGCTGTAAATAAGAGACAGAAGCACTTGCTATGGCTTTGTTAAGAGTTGAGAAAAGGGACCTCTGGAAAATTTGAGTTGTCCAACCCTTTGCCACAGAGCCAAGACAAAGTGGTCCAAGTCATACATAATGGCAACTAGAAAATAAAAGTACTGTTAGCTTTAAGACAAAAGTACTCAATGTCTGGAGCCACTTCCCACCAGCCCGGGTTTTAAAAGACAGAACTTTCTAGAGTTAAAGAGACATAGTTGAAGCTACATGGCAATAACATAATGAAGCTCTCATAAGTACATAATTGTCGTTAAGTATTTAATCTTTTCACACACTACAAATACCTTGTTGGGTTGCTTAGGAATTACAGTACTTATGTGAAGCAACCTTTGGGAAGAAGAAGAATACTGTTTCCAGTTAAGCTTTAGAAGAATTTTAAGTAGATCTATAGTAACTGTCAAAAGTAGAAAATACACCATATAGCAAACAAAATTATTTTTGGTCTAATTCTACCACATAACAACTTGAAGGCAACACTGTCCAACAGAAATACACTGTGAATCACATATGTAATTAAAATTTTCTACTTGCTATATTAAAAAAAGTTAAAACAAACAGGTAAATTATTATTATGTTTTTTATTGAGACAGAGTTTCACTCTTGTTGCCCAGGCTGGAGTGCAGTGGCATGATCTCAGTTCACTGCAACCTCCGCTTCCTGGCTTCAAGCGATTCTCCTGCCTCAGCCTCCCAAGTAGCTGGGATTACAGGCATGTGCCACCACACTTGGCTAATTTTTGTATTTTTAGTAGAGACGGGGTTTCACCATGTTGGCCAGGCTGGTCTCAAACTCCTAGCCTCAGGTGATCTGCCCACCTTAGCTGCCCAAAGTGCTGGGATTACAGGCGTGAGCCACAGTGCGTAGCCTAAAATTAATTTTGATGCTGTATTTTGTTCAATAAATAAGTCTCAAACATTGTCATTTCAATATATAATCAATATAAGAAACTAGAAGTAAAATACTTTTTGTCTTACTGTATGAAATTTGTATTTTATGCTTATAACATCTCTCCATTTGGATGCTAAGTTTTCATTGGAAATACTTGATTTGTATTCAGATGTCTTAAAATTCATGGTTGAAAAAGTAGATATATAAACATACTTTAAAAATTTCTAATAACTGAAATGAATAGCAATTTTTAGTTTTAAACTCATTAAAATTAAATAAAACTGAAAATTCAATTTCCCAGTTGTGTAAGCCCCTTTTCCTCAGCAGCTGCATGTGGCTAAGTAGAACTGTATTGAACAGTGCAGCTCTAAGACGTTGCTAAAATAATCTTTTATTATTCTGTAATTTTACTCTTTCAAATATTAGCTAACCAGATGAGCTTTTGAAAGTGACTAATGCCCCCTTTATTATGCAAAGATATTTTGGGGGGAATACAAATTGTCCTGGGAGCTTCGGAGGTCATTTCTCCATTTACTGTTAAGTGTGCATATCTTGCTAGAACCCTTCAAAAACCTGAGCAAACTTTGCATATGGGAAGCAGTAAGTCACTTGTTGGTGGGGTTTGGGGAGAGGAAGATGAGGAGGTGAAGTAGAGTCAGCAGAAGGAGGAGCATTTTTCAACCAGGGTCAGAAATGTGAACAGTAATTTTCAGGAAATAATCATATATTTTCTTATTATTAAAATAATGATTACTATAAAAAATTAACAACATTCAGATAAGCCTGAAAATATAATAGAAGCCATCTGTAATTCCATCACCCAGAGAGAACCACTTTTAACATTGAACACATTTCTTTTTAGTCTTATAAATTTATTCCAATTATGACTGCTTTCTGTAGTGGTTTCTATCACTTCACAGATCCCTTAGGGTCTTTGAGACATTTTCAGCAGATCCATGAGATCAAAACTATTTTCAAAAGGGCTGAGAAGTTATTTCCCCTTTTCACTGTGTGACACTTGCACTGATGATGTGAAAGCGATGTAGACAAAACTGCTGGCTCCTTAGCACTAATCAAGGTGGGAACACTGAATTCTATTAGAAGTCATTGCATTCTTAAACACCACACACGTAGAGTAAACACACACACATACACACAGACAGCCCAAATCCCCAAAAACAAAAAAAATTAAGACAAAAATAACCAGCTAGTTTTACTTAAGAACATCCTTGGTAAAGCAATACAATTGTTAATTATATTAAACCATAACTTTTGATGACTCATCTTTTTGTATAGTCTGTGTGGCAAGTGAAGTCCAGATGAAGCACTCCTGGTTCATACTGAGGCATGATGGTTGTTTTAGGAAAGACACTTATGCAGTTATTTAAGTTGTGAGGTAAACTAGCAGCTTTTTTTTTTCAAGGAATATTATTTTTACTTAAAAGAACAATACGAATAAACAAACAAACTGAGTATTCAGACTTGCTTCTTTGGTGGACATTTTCTCAGTGATGAATGAAGACAGCCTGTCATTTCAAGGATAACAACTGACAGTATTTGTTGCTAATAGTAACATTTGATCTTTCAACCAAAATGTAGAAGTTTGAAAAACTTGTATTTGCCTCCATGAACTTTATGGCTTCCCAAAACTTAAAAGACTTTTTAAAAAATGAGATTTACAGTGATGGTAACTGATGTGATTTTTTTGATGTTATATAAAATATGTCAATGTTTGGAAAATCTACAAAACTCAGAAAAGTGAATATTCTCCCAAATGATAAATGCATTGTGTTCAAAATCATTCATGAATAAAAGATCCTTTCAGAGTATGAGCTAGATGGACTTTAACCTAATAGTATAAACATTCATTTACATGGTTTCAAATTGCGTATTGTAACTAGCATTTAAGAAACATTGCTTTTTGAGTTTTGGTGTAGCATTAAAGAAGAATATTCACAATTAGCTGAAAAGGCTGTTAAAATACTTTTTTTTTTCCCCAGCTCCAAGCTGTGTGAGAGTAGATTTGCTCCCCCATTCTTTAATCAAAACAATAGATTGTATAAACAGATATGATGTGAATGCAGTTATCTTCCATTAAGTCAAACATTAAATAGATTTGCAAAAATACAAATAATGACTTTTTTTTTTGTAGGTTAAAATATTTTTTCACAAAACATGTAATTTATTTTAATTTAGTTGATTTATTATTTTAGGTACATTAATACATATTTTAAATTTTTCTCAGTTTTAATTTCTAATATGGTAATTTTTAATAGATATAATACACATAAGCAAATATCTATCACTAGTTAAAATACTAGAAATTATTGACGCCCTCAATAATTTTTAAGAGTTGTGAAGAGGTTCTGAGATAAAAAAGTTAGAGAATCACTGCTATAAATAGGTCTAATCTTAGGTGCCTACCCCCATCCCCAACTCAAGCTCACTACAGGCAGGACAAATAAACAGAAATGCAAGAATCTTACTGTTTTTCAAAAACGTTATCTCAGTACATACACATATTTGAAAACGTACTTACAACATTTAAAATTGAAATCCTACTGTACATACACACTTGTAATCTGACTTGTTCTGTTCATTATGAACACCTTTTATTTTTTTCAATTTTAAGTTCAGGGGTATGTGTGCAGGATATACAGATTTGTTACATAGGTAAACATGTACTTTGGTGGTTTGCTGCACAGACCATCCCATTACCTAGGTATTAAGCCCAGCATCCATTAGCTATTTTTCCTGATGCTGTCCTTCTCCCTACCCCCAACCCTCCTACAGGCCCCATTGCGTGTTGTTCCCTGCTATATGCCCATGTGTTCTCATCATTCAGCTCCCACTTATAAGTGAGAAAATGTGGTATTTGATTTTTTGGTTCCTGTGTTAGTTTACTGAGAATAATGGCCTCCAGCTCCATTTATGTCCCTGCAAAGGACATGATCTCATTCCTTTTTATGGCTGCATAGTTTTTCAGGTATATATGTACCATATTTTCTTTATCCAGTCTATTATTGGTGGACATTTATGTTGATTCCATCTTGGCTATTGTAAATAGTGCTGAAATGAACATACATGTGTATGTATCTTATAATGAAATGATTTATATTCCTTTGGGTATATACCCAATAATGGGATTGCTGGGTCAAATGATATTTCTGCCTCTGGGTCTTTGAGGAATTGCCACACTGTCTTCCACAATGATTAAACTAATTTACACTCCCATCAGCAGTGTAAAAGTGATGAACATTTTCTTATGTCATGAAATAGTCCTCTCAAGTTGGATTAGTGAAGGTTGTATAGTATTCTACTTGTCAGATGCAGCTCAGTTCATTTATTATGTCTCCTGCCATCAGCAAGGTTTAGTCAGGAGAATGATGTTTATGTTTTAAGAAAGTACTCTAATAAATACAGGGAGAATCAGGGGGAGCTGTTAGAAATATCTTGAGGAGGACCAATTAGGTAGACACACTGATGGCCTGAGAAAAAGCAGTGACCTTGGGATTGTGCAGGTGAGAGTACATTAAGGTGGGCAAGTGAGTGAGAGGAAAGAGAGAGATGTGTGCTCTATTATGCATTTTTCTAGCATGGAGATCAAAGGCCTTTGGTAAATCCACATGACAGTGTTCAGTGCATTTTCCATTCCTTCAAAGCAGTGCATGTTTCATTCTTTTTAATTTTGAAATACTCAATATTTTAATAACTGTTTACCATAAAATGTGGCATTTACATGTAAATGTCTTCATTTGTATTTACACATGGCTTCATTCAACAAAGGATTTGAAGACAAGTACAGTCACAAGCAAAAATGGTAATATAATATAAATAATAATTAATAATAATAACTGCAGTAGATAACCAGATTGGCAACACAGCCTTATCCTGAATTTTCAAATCTTATAGCTATCATCCAGAAAAAAATTTACAAAACACTGGCTTCTATTTTGTAATTTTTAATGTAAAGATAATTGTAGCTATTTCAGATTTCTTGTGTCAAAAAGTTATTATCTTAATTTTTTAAATAAAGATTTTATAAAATGTGTACCTGCTATGTCACTGGTAATGTCAGGAACAGATAGGTCAGGATAGGCATTTCAGTTACTTACAATAATATTTTAAAAATGATTCTCAATGACAATAATTGAATAATCTAAAACTAGCTTTAATTAAAACCATTATTTGCCGGAAAAAAACATCAGATTTAAAATATTTAAAAATGTATTTTTACTTTTAGAAGTATAATACTTTGTATGTAATTTGAAATAAGAATGAATCATTGGTAGCAACATTAGCTTGCTATAAAAGTCAAGTACTCAAAAAGTCAACTTGTAAATTTATTGTTTCATTGATGCATGTATTTACTCATCCTTAGAATGTTCTGTGATTTAATTCCTAAGTTATATTTCAGATGCTGGTCCAAACATTTACTATTTGAAAGTGATAATACCTTTCTTTCATTCATTTATACTTAAGTCATTCATTTATTCATGTAATTATCACCATTATGACTTTAAACAAATAGTTATCTTTTAGGTCAATTAAGAATAAGGAAAGAAGATATTATGTTCTTTTTCTTTTTCTCCAGTGCTCTCCCTTTGTTTATGAATATCCATGTTTCTGTATATAGCATTTTCCTTTTGTCTGAAGAAATTCTTTTAATATTTTTTGCAGGGCAGATTTGCTGGTGATTAATTCCTTGGTTTTGTTTGTTTGAGAAAATCCTCCTGTTTCACTTTTGGAGAATAATTTCACTGTATCTAAAATTCTAGATTAAAAAAATAAATATTCCATTCTATCTGCTTGCTCACATGGTTTCTGATAAGTCCACTATAATACTCTTCTCTGAGCCTCTGTAGGGTAGGTGTTTTTTTTTTCTTCTCTGACTTCTTTCAAGACTTTTTCTTTGTCTTTGGTTTTCTGCAGTTTCTATATGGTATCATATGACTAAGCGTAGCTTTTTGTTGTTTTTGTTGCTTTGTTTTGGTATTTATTGTGCTTGATGTTCTCTGAACACCTTGGATCTGTGGATTAGTGTCTATCATTAATTTTGGAAGGTTTTTGGTTATTATTTCTTTATATATTTCTTCTGCCACATTCTCTTTCTTCTCCTTCTGGTATTTCAATTACATGTATTTTATACCTTTTAAAATTGTCCCACAGTTCTTGGATGTTATTCTGTTTATTTTAACTTTTTGCATTTTAACTTGGGAAATTTCTGTTGATTTATATCAAGCTCACTGATTCTTTCCTTGGACATGTTGAATCTATTGATGAATTTATTAAAGACATTGTTCATATCTGTAACAGAGTTTTTTATTTTTAGCATTTTAAGAAAGTTCTTTCTTAGAGATTCCATCTCTCTGCTTACATTATCCATCTGTTTTTGCGCATTGTCTATTTTTCCCATTAGAAACTTTAACATATTAATCACAATTATTTGAAGTTTCCTGTTTGATAACTCCAACATCTATGTCATCTGAGTCTTGATTCTGATGGTTGATTTTTACAGGCTATATTTTTTCCAGTCTTTTGGCATGCTTTGTAATTTTTTTGTTGTTGAAATCCAAGTATATTGTATCAAACAATAGAAATTGAGGTAAACAGGCCTTTAGTTTGAGGATTTATATTTATCTGGCTAGGAATTGGGCTGAGTTTAATGTTTGCTGTATGTATAGGTGCCAGAGTCTTTAAATTCCTCTAATGTGCTTGTTTTTGTCTCCTCTCTTTGGTCTTCTCTAAATACTCCTTCTTAGAGAGATACTGTGTCCTACAACTCTTTCAGCTGTTATTCAACTAGTGTGGCGTTAAGGTATGAAAGGAGAAGCATTCTATAGTTAAATCTGAGTTTTTAAAATTGGCCTGTATTTTGGGGCTGTGACCCTCACAAGGATATTTTCCATTGATATAGCTTCCCTTCCATCCCATCTGTCCCCTACTCCCTTCCCTGGTTGCAGCATGTTCTATCTATTAGTAGTTCTTGAAATTCTGGTCCCTATTGGCCATTTCCCTCCTCCTCCCCTCAACTCTTTTTTTTTTTTCTTTTTTCCCAGGCAGTGCTGAAGAAACCCTCAACTCTTAAGTAACCATTTCCCTTCCCCTTCCCCCAACTGTTAGGTGGGACCGGAGGTCTAGAGGGACTGGAGTTGGAGAAACACACTTCCTCAGTAACAATAAGGGTTCAGCAAAGTGCTTTCCCTTTCAAGGTAGGCCTTTATTATGGAGAAATCTCTTGGTGTATTTCATAGTGATAACTCTTCTCCTCATGCTAGAGCCATATGTGTATCTTCACCATGAAAACTTGATGAGGCTCCTGGAGGTAAAGCCCACAAAAGTGTGGGACTTCCCTAAGATTGTGGCCTGCAAGGACTTTGTCATTCTCATCCTAATCCACACCTGGCCTCCAGCAATTTGTCAAACATCTCAGTATTCTTGCCATTTTGTAGCCTCAGCAGCTTCTGTTCCAGGTAAGCAGAGGTTACAGTCTGCATGTGACTGTCTCTCCAGATTTCAGGGCTGCAGTTTTCTCTGTAACCGCATGTCCAAGGAAGTCTTTTCAGTTTGTCAGCTTCTTTTTGTTGTTGTTATAAGGTTGACAGTGACTTTTTGTTGTTGTTTTAAGGCTGAGATTTCAAGCTTTTTACACATTAGAGCTGAAACTAGAAATATGTTCTATTTTTGTGAAAAAGATACATTCTACAATTGTACAGTGCAATGTTTCTACAAATATTACATAGGTCAAGGTGGTTGATAATGTTATTCAGATCGTCTATGTTTTTACTGACTTTGTTTGGACTAAATGTTCTGACAATTGCTGAGAGAGGAGTGTAAGCAATTTCAAAATCAAGTATAATTGTGGAATTATCTATTGCTATTTTTAGTTATGCCAATTTTTGCTTCAAGTCCTGTCACTTGCTGGTTCTTTCACATGAAATAGGCCACTTTATTTCTTGAAACTCAGTTTCCTCATTTGAAAAATGTGAATAATAATATCTACTTCCTGATATTATAGATGTGTTTAATTTCATTTTCTTGAAATGATTTGATTTGAAAGCCTTTGGTAAACTGTAATTTCTATGAAAGTATAAGGCATTATTGTAAAGGAAACAGATCCTTGAGGGTTATCTCAATGATTCAGATAATGTTTTTTTCAACATCATAAATCATACAAGTTACCTTTCCCCAATTCCCTCTAGCTAAGAGTGCAAACCTCTTATTTAAAACTGTCCCATGCAACCGTATGTTAATTCAAACACTCACCTTCTCTAGCTTAGGTCACAAAACAAAAACAAGATCCCATCACTGGGCAGATTGGTGTCAATGAGATTCATAGTGTCCAGCTTTTGTTGAGCGTTCCATATACTAATCAACCTAGCTTGGTGCTTTCTTCTTTTTTTCCTTAGTGCCTATTCCAAAACTTGAAGTACGTTCTTTCTCAATCTCTGTGTTGCATTTCTTTCCATTCAGTTGTGTAAAAGTTGTCATTTCGTTAGTTTTCTGTAGCATAATTTAATTGCTTATCTACCAATTCTGAGCAAACTCAGTCATTTAGGATTTTCTCAGCATTTCATAGATGATAGATCATCTCCGCCACTTATAGAGGTCATTCTTTCCCACCTTCCTTTCCAAGGTGACCTTTAACTGCTGGGCAGCCTAAATTGCCTCATCACCTCTGGATAAAAGTGCCTACTTCAGGGTCTTCCTTGGCCTATGTTGCCACCTCTGAGCTGTCCATAGATCCACTGACATCTCTGGTTGCTGATGCCTGTCATTGTTTTGGCATCTTTGCAATGACTGTGAACATATCTTAGTGTCTCTGGTCATTGGTCTATGTGTTAGAGTCTTCTTTACCCTTGAGGACTTCTTATGTTCATTGCCTGCTCTCTGCTGCTTGGTGGGGCAGATAGCACAGAGTCTCTGTGGTGGCTTGTCTACTATTCTCTGGAGACTGAGAGCTGTCTTAGGCTCTATTTGCCAGGTCTACCTGCCTACCTATTATTGTGGCTCTTTTGTAACTCCCACAAATACTTAATAATTGTTCAAGAATATATATGGGTAAAGGGAGGCATTATTGCTGTTAAAACTGCTTGCCAGCTGCATGGAGATAACATGAGACTAAATCATTTGGACTGCTTGTTGATAAAAGACTTCCCATGGGATTTTAGAATACCATAAAGAAATGTTTTCTTTTAGCCACATTTTAATTTCTCTATAGTAAAGCAAACCACAGATGGAAAAGTCACCTGTTTTAAGGTTTCATCATTGCAAAATCTCTTGCTATTGTTTTTTTTTTTTTTTTTTTTTTTTTTTTTTTTTTTTTTACTTTTTAGAGCTGAAAGGAATTGAGACATAACTAAATCCTTCCTTTGTGATTTTTCATAGGAGAAAACAGGTCCAGTGGGGAAAGTGAATTGTGCAAAATTAGATACAGTTTAGATGGGACCAGGTCTCTCAGTTGTCAGTCTGTAGTTCTATTTTTTTTTTTAAGACAGTCTTGCTCTGTCACCCAGGCTGGAGTACAGTGGCACAATCTCAGCTCATTGTAATCTCCGCCTCCCAGGTTCAAGCAAGTCTCATGTCTCAGCCACACAAGAAGCTCGAATTATGGGCATGTGCTGCCATGCTTGGCTAATTTTTGTATTTTTAGCAGAGATGGGGTTTTGCCATGTTGGCCAGGCTGGTCTTGAACTCCTGGCCTCAAGCAATCTACCACCTTGGGCCTCCCATAGTGCTGGGATTATAGGCATGAGCCACTACGCCTGGCCATCTGGAGCTCTTTTGAATTCATTGTAGTCTTTCTTGGTTTCTCTCCAGTTCATTTTACATACAACTGCCAAAGGCATCTTCCTGGGGCACTGCTTTGAACATGTCACTTTCCTATTCAGAAACTGCTATGCATCCCTGTGGACCACTGACTAAAGCAGCCAACTCCTAAACCCAGCAATAAATCTCCTAATCTGTTCCCTCAATCTACCTAAACTTTCTTTTCCCTACTCACACTCCAACCAATCTGGAATACTCCCTGTTTTCAGAAGCCACTCTTTCTTTCAAAAACACTCATATCCTGTTTTCTCTCTGCCTTTAAAGATCTTCTCCTCCTATTCTTCTACCTTAGTAGGAACCCAACTCAATCAAGCCTTTAGATGTAGCTTGAATGCCATTTCACAGTTTGTAAATATATTATTCCTGAATTTCTCCATGTAAGAATGTAATTCTCAATTCTTTTCTCTCTCTCTCTTTTTTTCTTTTCTTTTTTTTTTTTTTTTTTTTTGTTGAGACAGTGTCTGGTTCTGTCCCCCAGGCTAGGGTGCAGTGGTGGCAGGATCTTGGCTTGCTGCAACCTCTGCCTTCCTAGCTCAAGCCATCCCCCACACCAGCCTCCCAAGTAGCTGGGACTATAAGTGTGCACCACCAAGCCCAGCTAGTTTTTTGTATTTTTGGTAGAGATGAGGTTTTTCCATGTTGCCCAGTCTGTTCTTGAACTCCTGGGCCGAAACAATCCATCTGCCTTGGCCTCCCAAAGTGCTGAGATTACAGGTGTGAGCCATTGAGCCCAGCCTCTCATTTTTTAAAATTAATATAAAACTTTCTTCAGTGTTATTGTTTAAAATTTATCATAGTCTGAGGTTTTTTAAAATTTATATTTTCCCTTCTAAATTGTATGATCTTTGATACAGGATCTTATTCATATGCCTGTCTTTGATAGAGTTTGCATGTACAAAGAAGGAGCTAAATACATCTTTCAAAATTCAATTAAATATAGGGAAAAACATTTAAAAATCAGCACAGGCAAAGCTAGAATTATGTACATTACGCTTAATGTACATAAGTGTTATTAGAGAGTTTAGTACCTTTATTTTTTCTGAGTTTTGTGTCACTAAATTATTCAGAAAAAACCAGATGGTTCACTTTTGGAAAGATCATCTTAGATTCAAGTTTATCTTCAAATTTTAGAGAATAGGAAAAGGCTTTCAAATATTCCCATGAAAATGAAAGGTAGACTGTTACTTTTTATAAGATGACTTTAGTCTGACTTATAGTTAAGAGGCCAGGCTAGACGTCTTTGGATCTCCTGTCAGCTTCTCTGACTCCTGGCCCAAGTATACATTTAATTCCATGACAAAAGGCACAAGCTCCTCACAAACTCACTTGTCTCAGCAAAGTTGGAAGCTTGGAGGCAGTGAGAGATGAGTGCAGGTTCCACTTTGTCCTTGCTCTCCTCCACTTCTGATCTTTCCTCCCCAGTTACCTCCCCTGCTTTCTTCTGAACCACTCCAGATGCAAAAGCAGCAGACTTACTGTTTAACCAGCTCCCACAAGGCACAAGGTCAAATCCTTCTAATAAATTTCTTATTACATAATGGGCTACTCTCTGATCAAATTGAAACTAATACAAAATTTGGTACTGGAGGAACAGAAACAAAACGTCAAAGATGGGTTCCCTCAATTGACTCTGGCTTAGCTGGAATTGGTTCTTTTAACTGATTAGACTTAAAGGCATCCATAGGACTGTTTATAGTGATAAAAGAGGTACTAGGAGTTTATCATATTCAGTGGCAAATGTTTAATTAAATTTTCATCTGTAATCAAGGGCCTAGAGAAATTATGGCTTTAGGCAACTAAGTATGTGCTGCCATCTTAGCAAAAATAAGGAGCACAGTGGGGTTGGTTGATTACTTCTAGGTATGTTAGATAACTTAGGAAGAAAATGATGAATTCAGTGCATTAAATTTCCAGCTCAAGCATAAGGGAATTGAAAGTTTCTGAGTGGTCCCTCCAAAGAAACTCTTATACTCTGTAGCTACAAGGCTGAGATTTCAGAAAATCAAACCCAAAGTCTGATTATGTAGGTGGCTGAGTAACAAACTAAAATAAGTTTTTAATTTCATAGGCTCTATTATATCAAATAAAACATTGATTGGGAAGGAGAAGAATTCAAAAAATTTGGTTGGAGAAATATGAGCACAGCCTCATGAATCAGGGGATGGGGGCCAGATCTTGAATTGTGAAATTCTGTTGACATTCCTATTGTAGATGCAGCCTTTCTATCCCATCTGAGGAGATTTTTAATATTAGTGTTTACATCTATAGAAACTTAGGGGATACATGTGGGAATGGTTTCTAGAATGCGAGATCAAGGTAGAAGGAACATATCTGGCTGAAAAAGATTGATATAGCTAGTAGATGACTAGGAGTAGTCATGAGAAGGTCACTGCCACTTTCATAGCAGGAGTGATCTTATATAATCAGCTTGCCATCAAGTGGCGAGCAGATGCTGCTGGGGAATGGGAATGGTGCCATATTACAGTAGGGGTCAGGGTGGAATGCCAATCTATTGTTGTCAAGTTTGACTCTTAGCAGTGGCCCTAGCTGGATATGCCTTGAGGAGCAGAAGTATATGTATCTGAGACCATTTATAATCTCCATTTATGTCTCTATATTTCTGAGACCATTTGTAATCTCCATTTCTGTCTCTATAACCATTTTGTTCATAAGCCCATTGAGATAGCAGCCAGGCTAACAGCTTCTCCAATGCCCGTAAGATTTTCTCCTTGAGCTTAGGTGACTTCTGACTCCCATTGCATCATCTGCATCATGGAAGTTGGGGCTTCAAGGTGGCAAGAGACTGACACAGGTTCCAGTTTGTCCTGGGGTTACAGCTTACCCTAGTGGGTTTTAGTTTGCTCTTGCTCTCACCCACTTCCTATGTCACGTTCTTTCTAACTGCCTGCCCTGTCTAGAACCAGATACATAAGCAACAGCCATCCATAAACTCAGAGGTTCACACAATTGTATAAAGCCAAAACCCTATAAAAATCTCTCATTCAATTTCATTCCTAGTGGTTCTTCTTTCCTAATCAAACCTTAACTGATACAGTGCAGGGGATCCATCCCAGGGAGCAAAAGTGAGGGATAAGAAGAATGAACCAGGAGAAGAGAGGGTAGATTTAAGGGTTCATCATTTACCTGACTGCCACCCAGGGTGTTTAATTGCCTGATACTGAGGGGCTATCAGAGCAACTGGAAAAATACCCCAGTATCTCAAAAAAGAAAACAATTTATCTGCTAGCCTCTGTTTTCTTTTAATAGAAATTTACCCAATGGGATGTAAACATCCCCACAAAATTTTAATAGGAAAGCCCTGGGGTAAGACACAAGAGGCAAGCAGTGCATGCATAAGGGAAGGTGCTGGCAGCTTGGGCCTGCATGAAGTTAGTGGAGCCCAACCATACAAAGCTGGTTGCTGCAGTGACAGGTGAAATAGGAGGCATGTAAGGCTGAGACCTGGAGTGATGCCTGTGATGTGTCTGATACTGTCCACCCCTTGTGCCATCCAGATCTACTTCTGCCCTCCATTGTATTGTTCCATACTACAATATAAGCTTCCATTTTTGTTACAAAAAGTTGCCTTTACTTTTTTTTTCAAGAGGGAAGTTGTAAGTCCAATCAATCACAGAGTGTCCTAAACCAAAATTTCTAAAATAAAACAAGAAGTTTCTCTTATGCTGGAGCTTGTCCCAATATTATAATAAATATTCACCATCTCCCTCCTCCATCATCCGTTCTAGATCTCCACCTCAGCCTGGACTTGCTGCAGAGCCCCTCTCTTTGTCTGGATCTCAGTTAAACTGGCAGCCTTCTGAGTGACTTCCAACATGAGTTAGACAATATTATCAAGTGCAGTATTTGCTACCTTCAAAATCTAAAAAGGCTCTTCAAGAATTGAGTCCTTTTCTTAGTGGTAGAAGGTGTGAGGTATAACAACTTGTCATTTACTATAGATAGAATGCCTCATATTTTCTAGACTGCCAGGAGCATATCTCTACAACTGCCATACTTCTCAGATTTTCACTGATGTAGCAGTCTTCTAAATTTTCATGGGATTTATCTTTCATTCTGTTACACACATGTATCTTCCTAGGACAGAAGCAGAACTTGCCATTTTCTGTTCTACAGGGCAAATTAGCCTAATCTTACCAATATGGTAAGCTGATGTGATGATTTGCAGAATGTCAAGACAATCAAGGTCTCTATGGATAGTGCTACAACAAAAGGCAACAGAATTTACATAGCCCTGGAGCAAGTCAGTAAGTATTCTGTCTCCTCCATGTGAAGGTGATCTGCATTTGATCTTTCCTATTGAAGGAGAAGAATACTTTCACTAGCTCAAAATCCGCAAACCAGATGTTGGAGGCTGTGCTGGTTTGTTACAGCAAAGACACCATGTTTGGCCAGCTGTCACTTGTTTCAGATTACAGTCGCCTTTGAATAGGACTGTGATGGGGAGCATCACGTTTGCATCTTTTAGAACTAACCTAAAACTCCTCTTGGGCTGTGTTTTTGCTTCTGATTTAGCATCCTGGCCAGGGGTGGAAGGAGTTTCAGGGGATTTTACTTGTCTTTATCTATTAAAATTGTCCTGACCAATTATAATATAAAAGGACCGATGTGAAGATTCTGCCATATCTGAGTATATCTATCCCAATTACAAACCCAGAGACAGAAAAAAAAATGGTCCTGACCAATTATAAGGGGACCAATGTGAGGAGTCTTCCACTTCTGAGTATGTCTATTCCAATTACAAACACAGAGATAGAGGAAATAAACACAGAGTAGGACTGTGAACCCACTGAACTCACTGAAAAACAGACATAGGTTGGAATTTCATTTATTGTCAGATATCCATAAACCTGCACTCTATCTGGAGGATCATGATGGTGTCTTGGGTGCCTAGGTATCAGTTAGTTCAGACCTTATAAAGTGGGTATTTCCCCAACAAACAGCTACCCTAAAAAATGGTGGCAAGCCCCTTTTGGAAAAGATTGGGGGAATATTTATCATACGTTCTTACAGGAGTTGTGAGAGTTCTTTTTTAAGGAGACATGGTCTTCTCTTCAACCAAAAGGCTCTGGTTGTAAACCAACGGAGGTCAGGAGCACTGGTGCATGAACATCTGTGATTTTCCACTGAGGCAAATGATGTCACCGTCTGTTCTCTTGGTGTCAACTTTTTATTGCATAAATCGAGCAACACTCTGCTCAACTGGTCAGTTATCTCAGCCTTAGATACAAATGATCTATTAGCCATTGCCATAGATCCCTACAGGTCTAGTCTTTTCATTATAACTCTAGTCTTCTTGCTCATTATGATAACCACATCTACCTTGTTGGAGAAAGCCAAGTGCACATCTAACTTCCACCATTCCAGAATCCATCATCCTTGGTAGTATTACAGAGCCCTGTTCTGTTACAGCATCCCCAATAGTCAGTTTCACCCTACAGAAAAAAATCCATTGAGCTAAAAAAATTCTAGAGTCACTCCTCAGTGCATTCCATATTGCCTCAGAGGATATTCTGTGGCCCATCCTATCATAATACAGTGGTAGGTTCTAGGACTTTACATATTCAGTCCATTCTAACATCTGAATATCCTGAGACATCTGACCCCTTTCTTAGTACCGCACCAAAAGGGTCTGGTATCTCTACTTCATTTTCCATAGACCAATGTGATGGCTTGAATGTCATCCCCAAAGTTCATGTGTTGGAAACTTAATCTCCAATGCAGCAGTGTCAAGAGGTGGGACCTTTAAAAGGTGATTAGGTCATGAGGGCTCTGCTATCACAAATGGACTAAAGTTATCATGAGATAGCTAAAGTTATCATGAGATTGGTTAGTTATTGCCAGAGTAGGTTCCTGATAAAAAGGATGAATTTAGTCCTCCTTCCCTCTTGCTCTCTCTTGCCCTTCCACCTTCTGCCATGGGATAACACAGCAAGGAAGCCCTCACCTGATACCAGCACCTTGATATTGGAATTCAGACTTCAGAACTATGAGAGATAAATTTCTTTTCTTTATGAATTACCCAGTCTGTAGTATTATGTTATAGCAATACAAAATGAACTAAGACAGTCACCAACATATCCAACATTCAAGGAGCCATCCCAACCAACTGTTAAGATTTACTCCAGAAGTTCTTGCCAGAACTTGAGTCCCAAGCATGGTAAATATCACCATGTCAATTACATTAATATTTTGACTTGTATCCATTGATACAACACCTTCAGATTTTACTCTCATGTGCATCGCCCTGATTGCTAATGATTTATATTGTTGATGTCTTTCAATGCTTTTAGCAAGCAAACCATTTTATTTCAGAACTCTCCCTCTTGAGCTTATCCTGGTTATCAATCTGGAAGTAATGAGGGAAGATATTGAGGAAAGCAAACATTGTTTTATGAAGTGTCTGCCTCAGATATGGTTTTGTGTGATCTGCATGGAAGGCAAAATTGCTTTTCTGTGGCAAGGGGAATAGGTCTGCTTTTTCCAGTCTGGATATTCACAGTTCTCAGATTCTTTTATCTAAGGGACCTCCATCCTGGGTTTCAGTGTCCCATTTTCTTCTGATCACTGTGTTCACCTTAACCCAGAGGATCTATGGAGGCTGTGCACTCAGCTCTGCCACTCTACAGTTGATCCTGGGCCTGATTTTCCAATGCAATCCACTCTGCTGCTTCAGGAGTTGAGAGTCCACTTGACAGCTGTTAAAAGGCCCTGGCTTTAACAATGTACTTTGTGTTAGCAATAGGCCACTCTGAGCCTATCGTTTTTTCCTTCAGTGTTTCAAATACAGTTAAAGAAAGCCAACCCACTTCATAATCCTTATAGTTTTCCAAGTCCAGACTCTGCATATTCCAGTGACTCACCTTCCACTTGAAACTCATCCTGACTAACCACAGGTATCAACTGCAGCCGTTGTAGCTGAGATACCACTCCTTGCTAGGGGTTCCTGTAAGTTCACTCTTGGCTCCAAATGTTGTAGCCCAGGCTACTGGCTTGAAGAGTGTCCTCCTCCCCTTGCCAAATTCTTGGCTACCTAGAACCTCAGAAGTCACCCTTATTTGCAAATAGGGTCTTTTCAGATGTAATTAGTTAAGATTAGATCATACTAGATGATGATGGGCTCTAAGTCCAGCAACTGGTGTCCTTATAAGAAGGCCACGTACAGGGTCACAGAGTTAAACAGGAAAGAACGTCATGTGATAACAGAGGCAGAGCTTGGAGGGATGCAGCTACAATCCAAGGAACACCAGGGATTGCTAGCAACTACTATAAACTAGCAAGCGTGAAACAGATTCTTCCTCAGAGTCCCTGGAAGGAATCAACGTAGAGACACCTTGGCTTCAGATTCCTGGCCTCCTGAACTGTGAGAGCATAAATTTCTGTTGTTTTAAGCCATTTAGTTTGTGGTATTTTGTTAGGCCAGCCCTAGGAAACGAATACACCCAGGTTCCCAAGAAAGCAGCATTTGAGGCAGAGAGCTTACATGTGGTTACTCCTATGCACTATTACGCCTTGCTTGCTAATACTTCTGTATTAGGAATCAGGAGAGTGGGTCAGGGCAGTGATCAGGGAAGAGACAATGGCCAACGTGAGGATGCGATATCTAGCTGGTTGCCTTCAAGTACAGAACTACTGGAAGAAAGAACATTAACAATGTCTTTATACTGTCTACTGGAGAGAGAAAGGAGAAATAATATATCAACATGGTCACTTTTCCCTTTGATTAAAAGTTTACCCATGGGACATTAACTCACCTCCACTTACTAGGTGCACATTCATTGGCACTGTTTTCATTAGGGTTGTCTGAACTATGGTAGTCTGTGTGTGGGAGCATTATTCAGAGAAGAGAGAGGAGGAAGAATGCACCAGGAGCTCCCTTCCTTGACCTCCAATCTCCTGCCATTATCTTTCATTGTCTAAACCCAACTAGAAGCCAGCTGCATCAGGGGACTTGGAAATAGAGCCTACAATTGTCCTCTGATGCAGAGAAAGGAGAGGAAATGGCTCTCAGAGTGAGCCGGCCAGGAACAGACACAGCGCGCATGGTGGTATGAGGAAAAGTGCAGGGTGGTGACTTCTGAGAATCTGTCCTGGCTACCTCCAAGACAGCCTCCTGGTCTGTATGCTGTGCTGTCTCTGTCTTTGTGGCTGACTGGGCAGAGGGGCCAACTGCCTGGCAGTATGTATTGGTCCATAGTCACGCTGCTAATAAAGACATACTCAAAACTGGGTAGTTTATAAAGGAAAGAGGTTTAATTAATTGACTCACAGTTCGCATGGCTGGGGAGGCCTCAGGAAACTTACAATCATGGTGGAAGGGAAAGCAAACATGTCTGTCTTCACATGGTAGTAGCAGTGCAGAGTGAAGGTGGAGAAAACCCCTTATAAAACCATCAGATCTCATGAGAACTCACTCACTATCACAAGAACAGTACAGAGATAACCGCCCCCATGATTCAGTTACCTCCCACCAGATTCCTCCCACAACATGAGAGGATTATGGGAACTACAAGATGAGATTTGGGTGGGGACACAGCCAAACCATATCATTCCACCCCTGACCCCTCCTAAATCTCATGTCTTCACATGTCAAAACACAATCATGTCTCTCCAATAGTCCCCCAGAATCTTAACACATTCCAGAATTAAAAGTCCAAGTCCAAAGTCTTATCTGTGACAAGGCAAGTCCCTTCTACCTATGAGCCTGTTAAATAAAAATCAAGTTAGTTACTTCCTAGATACAATGGGGGTATAGGCATTGGGTAAATACATCCATTCCAAATGGAAGAAATTGGCCAGAACAAAGGGACTACATGTCCCATGCAAGTCTGAAATCCAATAGGGCCGTCATTAAACCTTAAAGTTCCAAAATTATCTCCTTTGATTCCATGTCTCACATCTTGTTAGATCTTGTTAGAACTCACTATCACAAGAACAGCATGGAGGTAACCACCCCCATGATTCAATTACCTCCCATCGAGTCCCTCCCATGACATGTGGGGACTATAGGAACTACAATTCAACATGAGCTTTGAGTGGGGACACAGCCAAACCATATCACAGTCCTCTTGGCTGAGGACCATTGGGCCAGGGGTCTACCTCTTCTCCAAAAGCTGCCTTATGCAGGGTACCTGGAGAAGGTCCACTTATGAGACTCTAAACTATTAAATACTATTTCCATTCACCACTGCGTGAATAGAAAATTAGAAATTGAGGTACTATTTTATAGACTTCATAAAATCACTTGTACTAGTGGAGGGTTGGTTGGGATTTTGTCTTGTCATAAGTACAAGGTATTAGTCATGATGAGCCTCATTAAGTTTTGTGGGGAGGGGTGTACCAAGGTTCAGTAGATTACATGAGTGAGGAAGCATGGCAAGGCCTATATAGGCAAGCAATGCCTAGAAGCAGTGGTACCTGTTCTACAAACTCCACACCAGAAATAGACACTGCTTATCAGAAGTTCAGCAAGATGAAGCTCTGGATCCAGAGGGGCTGCTGACCAACTGTGTAGACAGAATAGTTGTTCTTAAGCCTTTCTCCTGTTCATTTCAATTATTGGATAGGTTCCACTCCCACGTTAATGCCAAGTTAAATTACACTAGTCAATGCTTTTGGTCAAAATAGAGGTCACCTTTTAATTTTCCCCAATCTTTTCTGCTATAGAGCAAATCACTAATACTGTCTTGGCTTCTGTTGCTGTAATGCACTCTTTAGGAATTTAGTCTTAAGTAAATTCTGGTAGAGTAACTCCCGTGTAATCCTTTTCAATCTAGCATTTGCCAGTGTCTTAGAAAAGAGGAAGACTAAAATTCAGAGCTTTGTTCATTTAGTCAGTCAACATAGTTTACTGAATGTTGACTACATGCTTGAGGCTGAGAAAAACAGAAAAAAAACCTCAGAGACACTCTCCCTGACCCAGAGAATCAGCTCATCTTGTGGTGGAAATGTAAGTTTGAATGAATAAGCCTGATCTGTGGACCAGGAAAGGCTTTTCTGAAAAAAATGATATATTAGATAGATAGTATTCCAGACCCAGGGAGCAGCCTATAGAAAGGTCCTGAGGCAGAGAAAAGCATGGCTTATTTGAGGAGATAAAAGTTGATCATGGTCAGAGTGTAGAGCTAATGGAAAGAAAATGATTGAAGATGATTAAAATAAGTAATTTTTAGTTTACTTATTTGTTGCTATGTTTGGCTAGGAAATCTGCTATTCTAAACCATTAATTCAATTACAAATAATCCACACTTGACAGCCTCAAGTTCAATTTGATGTATGTACATTTATTGAGCAAGACATGATTCCTGCCCTCAGGTAACTTAGATTCTAACAGGAAACATAAGACACTTTTTCATAGTATTATAATACAAGTCAGAATGTACCTTAAGGGAAGGACACAGTGCCACATGAATGCAGGGGCAGGTGTGCTGGATTTGTTCCTACATTTATTTCTTCAACAAATAATTAACTAGTATCTTCTCTGGGGTTGCAAGGATGAACAAGACACCAACTTTAACTTCAAGGAATTGATTCTGCTAAGCAAGACACATACATAAATAGTTAGAATTCTTTAAGCACAAAGATAGAAATATGCACAGGCTATGATGAGATAAATCAATAGTTTTATTTTATTGAGCCCTTATTAAATACTTTACATGCATTTCCCATACCCCTCTTACTAGGTGGTAGATGTTCTAGCCTCATGTTTCAGATGAGAAAACTGGCACTGAGAGAAGTTAAATCAATTTCAGGGGTCTCAACATTTGAAAGTTGAGGATACGGAATTCAAACCCAGTTCTTATTGGTGACAAGCCCAAGGCTCCTAACCATCCTATGTAGAATCCTGCTTCCCAATTACTCATAGTGCTCAGAGCAGGTGGTGTTATCTGTGCCAGGCAGAGGTAAGGAATACCTCCCTGAGCTGAGTTTAGGGATTAGGAAGTGTTGGGGAGGTGAAAGGGGTAGGTGGGTGCCCCCCAGGAGGTAGAAAACTATCCAGTGTTAGGGTATTGCACCCATTCTAGGTTATTGGAGATAAAGCCAGGAGGAAGAAATTGGCAGGAAATATGCCTGGAGAAGTATTGGGATTGTGCAGGATGTTGAATGTATAGTGGGAATCAGAACTGGATGATAGGAGACAAGAAGGAGTTTCAAATGGGGAAATGCCAGGCTTGGGTTTGCATTTTAAAGTGATTACAATGGAGGATGGCATTGAGGGGAATGAGAGGGGGAGAGGAGTTCAAGATTATTGTAGTGCTGCAGACAGAAGTGAGAGTCTGAACTTAGTTATTAGCAGAATGGATGGGAGGAGAGGAGAAGCTTGGGAAAAAGGCAGACAGTGTTGTTAGTGGGCTTTCTGAATTCCTTGGCTGCAAGGAGTCAGCTCAGGGAGAAATCAGGGTTGACTCCTGGGTGCCTAACTTGGGAGATGGAGTAGATGGGTGGTGTTGCCACCAAATAAGGAGAAAGCAAGTTTGAGGGTTAGGTGATGCGTTCAGCTTTGGTTATGTTGAGTTGGAAGCTCCAGTGAGACATCTAGAAGAAGTAGTCCCATGAGAAATTGGAAATCTGAATTAAAATTCATGACAGACACATGGGCTAGAAAAAGGTTTTGAAACCATCAGCCTAATGGTGGAGTGAAAGCAAGGAGAGTGGAAGAGTCCCCAGATGGAGAGGGTGGAGCGAGCTGAATGTGGGATGGTCATGAGGGGCAGGCAACTCTTGGAAGAGACACCTCTGTGAAGGTCCTTAATGAGGAGAAATGGGCACTTCAGGTAGTGTGAATAGTGTGAGCAAAATAGGGGAGGAAGCAAGGGCTGTTTTCAGAGAATGTAGTGGTTCAATGTGGCTGGATAATAGTGGATTTGCTGCAGGTATCAGGCGATTAAGCTGGGAATGGGTTATAGTCTTGAGAGCTTGAAGCCAGGCCGTGAGAATGGAATACTATTCAGCCTTAAAAAGAGACGAAATTCTGGTACATGCTTCAATATGGATGATTCTTGAGGACATTGTTAAGAGAAATAAGCCAGTCATAAAAAGATACATGCTGTATGATTCCATTTATATGAGTTCTTTTAAGTTATCAAATTCATAGTGACAAAAGGTAGAATGATGTTTGCTAGAGCTGGGGGAGGGCAAAAAGTGGAGTTGTTTAATGGGTGCAGAGTTTCCATTCCTCATAAGGAAGAAAGGTATGTGGTGGGATGTCGTGATGGTTGTACAACTATACTTAATGCTGCTGAACTGTACACTTATAAATGGTGACCGGGTACAGTGGCTCACGCCTGTAGCCTGTATTCCCAGTACTTTGGGAGGCCGAGGCAGGCAGATCACAAGATCAAGAGATTGAGACCATCCTGGCCAACATGGTGAAACCCTGTCTCTACTAAAAATACAAAAATTTTAGCTGGGCGTGGTGGCACACACCTGTAGGCCCAGCTACCCGGGAGGCTGAGGCAGGAGAATCACTTGAACCTGGGAGGTGGAGTTTGCACCATTGCACTCCAGCCTGTGTGACAAGAGCTAAACTCCGTCTCAAAAAAAAAAAAAAGAAAAAAAAAAAAAGTAAGATAGGGAGGGATAGGAATATTCATTAAAGGATACCAAAAAATGTTAAGATGGTAAATTTTGTTATGTGGATTTTGCCACAATTAAAAATATAAAAAGGAGAAATAAAGCAAAGAGAAAAGTAATTTTTAAAGAAAGAAATAAAAAAGACAGGGCTTCTATTCAGTGGCTATTTCCAATAGTTCTGAGGAGAGCCAGTGTCGCTAGAATTGGGTAGGTAGCAGCGGAACTGTTAGTGGGACCATTGAAGGGGCTGCATTTATATGTCAGAGTCAGTCAAATGTTGGCAATGTCATATGGTTCAACCTAATAGAAAGGCAAAAGGAGACAAATCCTTTAATGAAGTTCAAGAAAATGTACATTCTTACCATTTAAGTTAAATTGCAAAATATTCCCTGGGGCACTTGCTCTCAAACTAATAATCCAAATAGCAAATATTTTCCATTTTCAATCATCTTAAGTCAATTTGAAAACAGGTTTTTATTTTTTATTGGAGAAACTCATATAGTCTTCACTTGTTCAGTGTGAAGCTGAGTTGCCAAAATTGCCTTCAGTACACATTTGTCTTTTGTATTTCAAACAGAGGAGAGTTTCCATTTCCCCATTTCATTCTGAAAGCTTTCAAAAAGTTTGGGCAGTGCCCAGTGCTGTCCCCATAACTCACTTCATCATTTCAGCTCTAGTTCTTGCACTTGGCAGACCTGGGACGCCAAGTTTCTGCTTCAGTGCTGGTCAAAATCCCACAGACGACTTTGGTACCAACATCCCATCGACAATTCTCCAAGCTGATGGTTGTTAACTTTTCAATACAGAGACAGAATGAAAAGAGCAGTTTTCTTACCACCTATAATCAACCAGGCTTTAAAAATTCACACACACACAAGGCTCAGACTCTGCTATCTCTTAGAAGCACCCCAGGAGATTGTTAAAAAGGAAATTTCCAAGTGGTTTTCATAGAGACTCTGATTCTATATATCTTGGATGGGGTCTGGGAATCCATTTTTAACAAAAATTAGGTTAACTCTGATACAGGTGGTCCATACACTATTTTTTCAGAAATTGATAAGTCAGGGCTTATTTTTTTTTCCTAAGGATAATTACAGTCAAACTAATAATATTGTCCATTTAAGTTGGTAGATACTCCGCATTCTGCATACATATTCATTTATAATGTAGTACCTCCAAAAATCATTTTTCTAAACTTTGGAAATATTTTCAGCAAATGAATGCATAAAATGAGATACTGTGTATTTTACTGCAAATTTCCTACTATTTGAGGACAAAAGTCATGGTTATCCCTTCCATGGGTTGTGTTCCTGTTTTCTCCAGCTCTCTAAGTATTGAAGCGGGAGGAGGAGGAGGAGGAGAAGGAGGAGGAGGAGGTCAGAACATTAAGAAGCAAAGAATGTCACTGGGGGGGGGGCTACAGTCACCCAGATAATAGCAGGAAATGGGGTGGAGATGCATGTTATGAATCAGAAAGAGGAATCCTCAGAGAAGGCTGGGGAGCAGGTAATTTTCAGAGTTGAGGAAGGGTGGGTATACCTTGAAAACAGAAGAGATTTTTGGATGAAGGTCATTAGAATAGCAGTCTAGAGGCAGCAGTGGCAGCCAGTTTCTGTCCCTAGATACTAGAGCTCCAAGAGCCTGGGAGACTTGTTGCTGCTGAGGGAGGTGGGAAGGAATGTTGTTGCCAGGGGGACCCAGTGGCTACGACAGAAAGATGCCGAAAAAAAAAAAGGTACTGGATTTCTCCCAACATCTTTGTCGTTGGTCAAAAGAGACTTCCTCAAACAATGAAATACTGTCTGGAGATCCTACTGGATATAAGACCAAAGGGCAAGCAGCATTGTGAGCAAGGATACAGAAACCCAGAATGGGATAACCTCACTACCTGTACAACACAAGTACGGTCAAGGCGAATGTTCAGGAGTTGATTTCCTTTGGAAGCTTGGTGGGGGAAGGAACACACGCTTCATAGCAGAACCTGAAAAGTGGGGTGCTTAGGGGCCAGTCAAGTAAGGTGAATGAGTGATGGTGGCTTAGTGAAGACTGTGAACAACTAGAGATCTCCAGCCTCATCTAAAGGGACTGACCTCGCCTCTGTCCAACTGTTTTCAGGTGGGCATACAGGATGTAGGGCCACAAATCTCCCATCATTCATGAGGCCCAATGTTGGCAACTAATTCAGATATTAAGTAAAATGCACTGTCGACCAAAACAGACATGTTTGTATCTAGATCTACCCCATGGGCTGCCAATGTATGGTCTCAGTTTTGGAGCCAGAGAGACGAGTTTTTAAACCTCTTTGATACTCAGTTTTCTCATTCATAAAGTGATAGGTGGAAAAATACTCAACTTTGATTTTTTTGGAAGTTATTTTTGGAAATGATTAGACTTACTCTTCATTTCATTAAATGGATGTATGTAAAGTATTTTTCCAATGTCTGCTACTGAGTAGATCCTCAGCAAATGGCTGTTGTATTGACCAGAATCGTGCATTTTTTTCAACATTTTCTTCCCCAAACAATCAAGCAGTGGCCTCATCTTAAAAATGTAAAAGATTGCTGTGTCTGCAACTACCCTTCAGGTGAAGACATGACTATTAGTGTAGAAAGGGTGTGTGGCGGCCAAGCATAGTGGCTTAGGTCTGTAATCCCAGCACTTTGGGATGCTGAGGTGGGTGAATCACCTGAGGTTGGGAGCTTGAGACCAGCCTGACCAACATGGAGAAACCCCATCTGTACTAAAAATACAAAATTAGCCGGGCATGGTGGCGTGTGGCTGTAATCTCAGCTACTTGGGAGGCTGAGGCAGGAGAATCACTTGAACCCAGGAGGCGGAGGTTGCGAGGAGCCAAGATCGTGCCATTGCACTCTAGCCTGGGCAACAAGAGCGAAACTCCGTCTCAAAAAAAAAAAAAGTGTAGCTTAACTCCCTCCTTCTCTCAGCTGCCCTCCCCTAGCACCTTCCATTCAAATTCTCTGGTCCTATAGATGCCTGAAGGTCACAGGCAGAAATATACAAATTCTACCCTGAAAGAAGTTGTACAGGAACCTTTAAACAACAGCATCAAAAGCATCTGTTTAAGTAACGCCTTCCACTGAGTGTTTTGCTAGAAATGGTACAAAGTGGATTCAACAGACACAGTTCCTTTCCTCTTGGAAGACCTAAAACATTCCAATGACAATAACAGATATTTTATAGTCATATGAAGTGAGATAAATAGTACATGAACAAATAAATTAATGAACCTCCCAGACAAAAAACTTAAGGAAAGGGATGCCTGCATTTATTGGTAAGAGAATATCTGATGTATATTACACCAGGGGAAAACCATGTTGCCTTTTTCTACCGATCAGAGAGATCATGAAGAGATGAGATTTCAAAATTGGATAATCTCAAGAGATTCCTTGGTGAGTTAATAATAAATGGATGTCCAGATATATAGAGAGGGGAGCATTCCAAATATAGTGTGAGACTTCAGGGGAGATGTAAGGATGGAAAAAGATGACTGCTTAAATGGATTTAAATACTTTTGCCTGGAAGCATATGATCCTGGTGAAAAATTAAGATGTGACTGACTAGGAAATTCTGAGAATGACATGATATGAGGCAATGTTCTGTTGAACTCCCCAGACCCGGCCTTCCTCAGGTAGTGTCCATAGGCTGGAAAAATCTGCCATCTTCTAGGAAGAGCTTATTTATTTTCACCTTGTTTCACGGTGTTTTTCAGCTGGTTTAAGTCAACTTGCTCCTCTATTCTTTTCTACAGTCTTCCCATGTAGGCTTAGGGTAATCTGACTACAAGCCAATAGTAGGGATGGAGACTTAACAAGAAGGGACATCACACAGTTGCTCTGTTTCTGGCAGGAGTGGTTCTAATAGGAGGTCTCACTGTGTGTGACCAGCTTGCCGAACCACGACCACTGCAGTGGCTGTCAGGGACCCATGCCGGAAAGTTTGCCTGGACTTCTTCCTCTTAGATTCTGCTTATCCTTGACCACTCTTGTGGCTGTCTGGAATTTGTTGTCAAAGAAATGATATTTTGTTTTTGTAAGGCTAAATTTGTTCCAGGGACTTTTTTTTTTTTTCATCTTAAAAACATTGTGTCCCATGATTAAGTAAGGATAAAAAAAAAAAATGTGGGGAGGAAACCTAATTTCTTCCAAAATCTTTGAACCTGTCAGTTTAACTCAGCACGAATAAAGAAATAAGCTGATTTGAAATGTGTTAACTAACTAGCCAAATACACACACACACACACACACACACCCATATTTGTTTGGAAAAATTTCAGGATTCCAATATATTATTTTTACGTCTAGCTATTCTGAATAGAGGTCAGGGAAAGCAAAAGTGTTTGTTTATTTCTAAATATTCTAAGCAAACAGTTTGGTAGTGGTATTTGCTGCTTGGTTTCATCCTAGCTTCTGACCTACTTATCAACCGTGTCTCTTTAGGCAAGTTACTCAGCCACAGTCTGCTTTACTTTCCTTTATTATAGATGGGAAGGGAGAGGGCTACATAATAGTGCCTGTCTTAGACTGGCTATGGGGATTAAATTAATGCATGTAGAGAACTTGAAGAGTGCCTGACACCCACTAAGTATTGAATAAATATTAGCTAGGATTACGAGCATTATTTCTGTATAATGATCATGATTGAGATTGAGAAAGTATGAACCTAAAGGTAGGACTAAATTGAATTAGGCTTGGCCTAAGATTCTCAGGTGGTTGAGCTACAATTAGCTACAATTAAACGCCTTTGGCCAATCCTTTTTCAAGTATCAGAGCATCTTGGGAGGGTTAGCCCTGGGCAAAACTTCTGGTTCATCATGCTCCTTGAAGGCCTAGAGGCTGGGATGCCCTGAGAGGCCATATGAGAATGTTCAGGAAGGAGGCATTTACTGTAGTCCTAGCCTAATCCTAAATTCTAGTAATTCAGCAAGTGATTTTTTCTTTCTTCTTCTTTTTTTTTTTTTTTTTTTTGAGATGGACTACTGCTCTTGTCACCCAGGCTAGAGTACAATGGCACGATCTCAGTTCACCGCAGTCGCCTGCCAGGTTCAAGTGATTCTCCTGTTTCAGCCTCTCGAGTAGCTGGGATTACAGGCATGCACTGTGCCTGGTTAATTTTGTATTTTTAGTAGAGATAGGGTTTCTCCATGTTGGTCAGGCTGGTCTTGAACTCCTGACCTCAGGTGATCTGCCCGCCTTGGCTTCCCAAAGTGCTGGGATTACAGTTGTGAACCACCACGCCTGGTTAGGAAGTGATCTTTTCTAAGGGCACTCTAATATTCAAAATTCTCTGCATGTTCTTACGTATTCCTCCTGGTAAACACTATACATTTTAGGAGATTAGAATAATAATGTATTCATGAATAAAGTGTAAAAGCATTTTTCCTTTTTCTAATTAAAAATGACATCCAAATAGTTCTTGAATTAGAACTACTAATTCCGTAATAATATTAATATTATTTTCTGCTAGAGAATGTTTTACAGACTAAAGTTAAAGAATTTAGCAAGTGGTCTTACACTTCCATTGGATTAATGGGAATTTCCAAACGTTTGAGAAAATCCAAAAAATGTTACACACATTTCCATTGAAGTTTGTGGCAGTTTCTGGGCACAATCACATTGATATTACACATCTATAGATAGTTTACAGGTCACATAACTGTGGCTTTGATTTAGTTGCCAACTTGTTACCCTGATAGTAAATCCAGACAGGGGAATAACAGAGTGAAGGGGCCTGCCCATGTGTTACTGCTGCCTATAAAAACAAATAGGATCCTTGGGGTTTAAATAGAGGACTTATAATTGCACCTAATGTTAAAATGGGAACTTTGGACATCTGGAAGATGAGTCTGGATTTGGACACTTGCCTTTAGGAATTAAATTCATGAAATTGTGATGGTCGAAAAGAACAGTGGTTCTCCCACCTAGGTTTATGCAGAACCAGAAATGACAAAGGTGAATGTGAGCTGGTCTGCAAAGCTGAGTAAGTCAGGAGAGAAAAATGGAGTTGGTTTTTACACTCACAAGTAATCCAGGATGATGACTGGCTTCTTCGGCCTTAACATGAAAATAAGTCATCTAAAATGAAGAACAGATACATAAAAATTTGTTCTTACTTGGCAAAAACATGCATGACTTCTGGAACTTGCAACTACACAGGATGTCACTCGCCGTCAGAGAACCATTTAGGAAAATAATGACCCATGGTGACATGGGCTTGTTGGAAAGGGTCAGGAAAGGAACACATACAGCAAAAGGTACATAACAGCTTTCCCTAGAGAACGCTGAGTATCATTTTCTTCCTCTTGTCCCTCTTCTCCATCATCAAAGCCAGACAATTACACAGTTATGCATTCCACCCTGCCCAATGCACTACAAATGCCAAGAAGAGAGGTAGGACTGTTGTTTCCATTTGTTTTCTTTCTCAAGCTATGAAAAGTTATTTGTTTGTTCCTTATATAGTTTTAGGAATACCTGTGAGAAAATTGCCTTTATTCTTTATAGCAGATTTCATAGAAAACAAGTTTTGTGTGGCTGAGGAAGAAAACTTCAGGCTTCTTGGAATATTTTCTATTTTCTCTCTCCATAAAAAGATAATTTCAATGTCCCTAAGTTACTAGGAATCTACTCTACATGGTATAGCAAAAATTTAAATTATGTAATTTAGATTACTCCAGAGTAAAACTCCTTAAAAACTGAGAGCACAGCTTAAGTGTATGGTCTAGAGGCAAGAGTTAATGGCATGGAAAAGTAGTAAAAGGTTGGATTAGAAGGTTTAATACTTATGATCTCTCAGCCCATTGCAGTTTACTCACTCCTTAGGAGACACAGATGGGACACGGCAGGTGTGTGTAAGGAGCGAAGCAATTCATGAATACTCAGCCATGAAATAGAAAATCAAAATGAAATAAGTATGACTGTAACTATCTTGGTCTATTAACATTCAAATATTAATACCTACTCTTCTTTGAAAGCCATTACTGAATATTTACTGATAAGAAAAAATGATAGCTTAGGAAGGGGAACATGTTCAGGAAAAGCAGTTAAGCAGGGTTTGAAAGACTTGTGATTTTCTCAACTCAGGGCAATAGTTGACCAATTAAAGTAAGTTTCCCATCCAAATGTTTCTCATGCAAAAATGATCCCCTTTTTCCAAGGGATTTAATTTAGGATTCCTTGGAAAAAAATTCCAAAATGCATTTCAACTATTCATAAGGGTGACACATGGACCTATTTTTCCAAGGACTTTAATTTAATATTTGAATGCAATGGTATTTGATTTTGTTACTACAGAATATGTAAACTTAAAAAGAAAATACCTTAATTTTCTTATGCATAAGCCTATTAAAAACATTTCTAGGGGCTCTTGTTATGTTTATTCTCTAGAACATAGCCTATCTTTGAAGTGGTATATTAGTTTTTAAAAAGTCATTCCCAAGCTGAATAATTAAACTGAAAAACAAAAGCTATTCTTAGGGTGGATTCCACATATAAAGCTATGCACATGATGCTCTGATTCAAATAATATACTTGTAAAACTCTGTTATTGTCTGAGCTCCGTATTCAGAATGGCAACTTTTGTTTTTGATGATTCTTCCATCCTGAAACAATTCTCCCCCTGCCCAATTAAGCCAGAATTAGGAGCACATTTATAACTGATGAGACTTAAGCTTCTCAGCCGCCTGCTTCAGAAATGTAGACCTTTAGTGCTTGTGTTCATTTTGTCTCTTTGTGACGGCTCAAAAGAAAACAGAATCAATTCCCTTAAGGTCTTCTGGAAGAGGAAGGTTGCTTTTGTTGCTTAGATCTTAGCATGTTGTGCATTTTTTATTGGCTGTTGAATATAAAAAGCCACAGCCTCATCTGGTTTTTCTGCTATATTCTCCTATTATAAATCACATAATGCCTTTCAATCTAAAGTAAAATGCCTAAATCCAAAATATCACTACAAAGTGGATTTATCATTACAGTTGATAGAAAGATTTCCAGGGTGTCAGAAAACTATTCAACAGTTTGATTAATATGCCACAGACTGCTAAAAATATATTCATGCATTTTAGACAATAACTTCCAGCATATAGACATACACTCATGCTATTTTAGATCCTTTTTCCCTACCATTGAAAGAGGCTGCTTTAGCTAATGCAACAGCTGGCTAGGTTATTGCTTCAACAATATAATTCATAATGCAAAAGCAGCTCTCTTCCAAAGATTTTAGAGCAACTCAAGTTGTTTACATCTCCTGTAGGTGATTTTCCTATAACTTTATGCCAATTGGTGTCATACTATTTGGTAAAAATCTACATTAAATCAAGACAACTGCATTTAGTTAAATTTCTCTCATACAGAGAATTATAGAAAAATTATAGTAGCTGATTTGAGCTCATCATCATTAAGTACATACAGGGTTTTAGAAAATGAATGTAAACTACAAAAATGGAGTTGTATAATTAAACATTAAATAGTCCAAGTAATAAAAGTCATAGATTAATTGTCTCTCAGTTCTAGTCAGATCCTTTAAATACTGTCTCACGACTTGAGCATTGGTTCTTTCATCGGAAGAGTGCCTGTCCTTAAAGTTGGGAAATTTCAGCTCTTTTGGAGCACCAATCATCTGTAAAAAGTAATTGGCATCTTCTTCCAAAGTTTCAAATTTCCCTACAAAATCATAGTTGATCAAACATGGATAGCAGAGTTTGCTGACCTTTTCCCAGTGAATGTCCATTCCTACTGGACGGTGGGAATCCAGCAAATAGTGGATAAACTCTTTGAACTTGACTCCAGATCCGTTAATTAATGCTTCCTCACAGGCATTTGGTCGATATTTCTTGATAATTGCCCTTCCGAATACTGGATGGTAATAACTATTGGGATGTTCAAATTTGTCCCTAAAAGCTGATACTAATCTTTCCATGGGATCACGAACAAACACAGCTTTGGTGTAAGTATTTAAGCGGGTATATATCCCTTTTAAGTCAAAGCTATCTAGCTTCTTCAAATGCTTCCCATAGTGGACAGCATCATGGGAGATGTTGTATGCAGAGGAAGCCAATCCATTTAGTACCATCAGAATTCTTTTCCAATTGGAACAGCCAGCCTTCGGAACCTCACAATATAAGATTTTGTGTTTATCTTCTACATAGATTCTGGACACCGTATTAAAAAGATGTGACTGATGATGACTCACCCCACCGTATTTCTTGCAAAACTCCTGAAGGAAAGACCTTCGTTTCTCTTGGGTTTCATCAGTTTTCTTCCATTTATTATCTTTGACTAAACTTTTGTTTAAAGGGTGAATGTCCACTGGCCAAATCATTTTGCTGAACTTGTTGAAAAGAGTCTTAGCTCCTTGATGTTCTTCAATCCACTTTTCTGTTGGTGACCCTGTGGTGTTACTTAAAGCTTGATCCCTTTCTTGTGAATGACTGGTCTTTGTTAAGACCCTAGTAGATCTCTCATAATTGAGTAGAAGATTTTCCCTTTTTTCTCTTATATCCTTAGGCATTTGAAACTTGGGGTTCTGTTAAAATAAAGAAGGAGAAATGTTGAAAGCACAATTCACAAGTGTGGGTATACTAGATAAGGAATTTAGCATATTTGTTTTAAAATACTGTTGAGGAAAGCATATTTCATATAAGCTGCCAGAACAATTTAGCAAGGCAGGCTGAATACACATTTTGTAGTGAGCTTCTTCAAAGAAAATGTAGCAATGAGAAATGGTATCTATAGGATAGAAAGGAAAGGGCCCTGGACTTTCGTCCTGGCTTTGCCTGTAATGCAATAGAATGTAACTAAAACATTCTGAGCATCTATGACTCTTGAGATATTAATAAATACGTCATCTTCAAGTACTGTTTTAGTTAGTGCACCTGAATGTAGATATAAAATGGAGCTGTTTCGGGTTGGAAACTTTTGTTGTTTTTAGGGGGTACTCTGTAATGCACAGAATAGTTCAAAATCATACATTACAACTTAAAATTGTGGCAAGGCTAATTATAAATCCTGATGACTACTTCAGTTTTCTAAGTGCCTGCAAAAAGTCATATTTTTTTTTCTGAGAAAATGCTTTATTTTTCTAAATGTATTTATTACAATAATTTAAGAATTTATTATGATTTTATGATTATAGTATACAAGCTTATTCACATATGAAACATTCCCTCTGTCTCAAGTAAAGAATGACTAAGGAATCCAGAAAAGTCTACTTGATGTCCTGCTGACAAGATAACTCTATTTTTATTCTACCTTGATGCAATTTTATGTTGATACAATTTTATGTATCAAGGTAGAATAAATTTATGTTGATACAATTTTATGTATCAAGGTAGAATAAAAATAGAGCTATCTTGCCAGCAGGATGAATGAGTCCATTTAACACGTACTATTCATCTTACCTCATCCTTCCTACAACTCTCACAGTAAAAGAAGACATGGAAAATGGGATTTACAAGGCGGCATCCTCTGGGAGGGATGAGAGTTTTAAGAACTTTGGCTTTTACTTTAGGTAAACTAGGGAACCTTTGTAGGGCTCTGGGCAGAAAAGTAACATGATCTCACTTAGACTTGAAAAGGATAGTGTGGAGATGACTGGACTGGAGATATACATACAGGATTGTCAGCATGTTATTGGAAAAGTAAATGAATAAATGCTGTTCTGTGGGCATAATACATGGTGTCATCAGCCTAGAGGTGGAGGGAGTGTTGGGGAAAGTGTCTGAGGGAATATTAACATGATTGCAAATATATATGTATATGATACACATGATTGCATATATACATATATATATGTGTATATATATATATACACACACACACTATATATTTGTGTACACACACACACAATTTTTAACCATTGTATCCTCTAAAATGGTCTATAGTCTATAATAATTGCTCTCAAATTTTTGTGGAATGAACAAGTGAATGAATGAATGGAATTAGGTCTTCAAGGATAATTAGTAATTTTCTAGCAAATTAAGTAATAGAGCAGAGGAATGAAGCACTGTTGATGGAGCCACCTCCAGACACCATGGTTGTTCCACCAGCTGAGCTTGAAGGGGGCTGCTTTTATCTAGTGCAAGAGGACTGTGTGAATAACCCCCTGAACAACAGATGCCAACTTGTATAGGCCCGTGTATTAGTCTGTTCTCATGCTGCTAATAAAGACATACCCAAGACTGGGTAATTTATAAAGAAAAAGAGGTTTAATGAACTTACAGTTCCACATGGCTGGGGAGGCATCACAATCATGGCAGAAGGTAGAGAAGAAGCAAAGGCAGGTCTTATATGGTGGCAGGCAAGAAAGAGCATGTACAGGGGAACTGCCCTTTATAAAACCATCAAATCTCATGAGACTTATTCACTATCATGAGAACAGCATGGGAAAAACTCACAACCATGGTTCAGTTACTTCCCACCTGGTCCCTCCCATGACACATGGGGATTATGGGAGCTACAATTCAAAATCAGATTTGGGTTGGAAGACAGCTAAACCGTATCACCCCCTGAAACAGCCACCCCAAATCTTCCATACCATTGGACCATCTGTTTGGAGTTTTAACTCTAAAACCATTTGTCTGCTATCTTCTCCAGAGACTGCCAGGATGACTTCAAAGGCCTATATCCTTCTTTACTCTGATCAGTGATTTGTAGTACATAAAGTTGTGGCTGAAAATATAAAATTTGACTGTGGTTTGAAAGATCATAGGGCTATGGGTACGCATGCATGGAAAGTACTTAACAGAGGCCAAATATAAAACTGCCATAATATTTCTACCATTACTTCTTCTGCTGTTACCACTATAAATAATAACTACTCTAATTGTTGTTTTAGCAGTAGTAGTAATAGTTATAGTACTTTAATTCCAGGGACCTGTTAAATTCCAAGGTTCCCCACGTGTTCATTATTATTCAGATGGTAATTTGCATATGCCCTCACCAGTTCTCTTCTCCGCTCCTGATTGTCAAATCAGAAACAAAAACAAAATCCACTTTTCCTGTGGCCTCTGGACCTTCTGCTTAGTGGCCATCAAATTCCCCTTTAATCTCCAGGGATTTCTGGAATGTTTGTTTCCCAAGACTCTCTTTAAATGAAACCTGGCTGACTCCCAGCACTCTGTGTCTCTTGCACTTTCTCAAGTAGATGAAACTTCATATCCTTGAATTACTTGTCTCACCAGCCAGAAGCTAGGGAGTGATTTCCCTGCAGCCCATGGCTGCTTCTAGGACAACACCCAGCAGTCTCCTGCTTCTGTGAAATCAGTGTGTCCTCCTTAAGTCTCCCTTTCCCCCTCCTGTTGTTGTCATCTGCCTTTACCACTGATTTGTTCACTTTACACACTCCAGCTTCTAACTCAGCTCCTTCATTACATTTAGTGACTTTGATATCCAATCAACTCTCAGTTCCTTGACCATCTTGTTTTTTATCAGAGAAGCTCTCCATTTCACATCAGCCTTGGTCATCACCAGAGCCTGTACCATTCCCACCATCTCTCTGATCACCCTTGTCTAACTTTCCAGCTCAGGGTTGTTTCCTGCTTTGCAATTCTTTGACCACTTTTCACTGTTACCCAGGTCTTAACATCCAGCATGACTGGCTCTTCATTTGCCAGCTCTCAGTTGGAAAGTCACCTCTGTAGAGAGGCTTTACCTATCCACCCTGTCTAAGTTATTTCCCCCCTTCCAAAATATTTCCTCCAGCACCCTCCTTATTTTTCTCATAGCACTAATCAGAGTGAGAAATGATTTTATTTATTTACTTCTCTGTTGTCTTTTTTCACCCCACTCCACTTCCATTGCACTAGAATATAACTGCAGAGAGGTCTTATCTTTCTAGCTGTCTATAGTACCAAGCACAGTGCCTGGCACATAGAAGATGAACAATAAATAATTATTGAATAAGCAAATGTGCTTATAATTTAATAGTGGTCTTCTAAACAATTGCTTTATGACCTTGTTGAAGAAAATTAACATTGATCAAAAGGTCAAGTTAAACTTGGATAAACAATTGACCAATTCTTGTTAAGGTGATGAGAATCTGTGTTTAAATATCTTTGGCCAACGAGAAAACAAATAAAATAGGCACATGGGAAACTGCTTGCAGTAAAGTAGATGTGGAAGCTTCAAGTCTAGCCTATCTGCCAAATCAGATCGGTTCCAAGTCACTCAATGCTGTCTCCAAAACAATTGAGGACTTGCCAGCAATCTGGATTCCCAGGCGTTACTACAGACACCCTGAATCAGAATTTGCAAGTGTAAGGACCCTGACTCTAATTTCAACAAGATCCCCAGGTACACCTGTGGCAGTCATAGCATTTGAGGACTACTGGACTAGAATATAAGAAAAGAAAGTATAAAAATAAGGCATAAGCCCTGAAAAGTTTCTTTCATCCTATTCAGGGAAGAAAGACCTCAAATGTAGTGGACTTGAATATTTTAGTAAGAAGAGAAATAATTTGGATGTAGAGTAGGAATGTCACATGAGCTGTCATGTAGACTAGATGCAGTGTCCTTCTTGTTTATCAATTTTTCTTTGCTGGAAGTCTTTGATCCCTAAGTAACTTTCTAATGACTAGTTTAGCTGGGGAGATAAGTGCAGGAGGAAAAGGCTCACTACTCATTATCAATTAGTCTCCTGCTAGTTTATTGAGTGCTAGTAAGTTTCCTCTAGTCTAACCAAATTGGGAAATGGGAAAAGGGTTAATTCTCTAAAGTTATGGCACCAGCGCCCCCCAAGTGCGGCCACCAGATCTTGTCCCAGAACCCCTCACTCAACGTCATTCACCTTATAAAATCTGTTATTAGGGTTTGATGACATCCCCCCAACCCCCACCCAACTCCATTTCCTTCCAATCACAGCAAAGACTCTAAGACTAAGGGGGTTGGATTACTAAAATCAAAGCTAATGACATTTCAGATTTAAAGCTTATACCAACAAATTCCCATCATCATTGTCATGTTGATAACAACAATAATAAGACAGTAAAATCTTACATCTCTATTTTCCCTGGGACACTTTATTCTGATTGTCCCTAAGGCAAACATGTATAATGAAGCTAAAATTATCCTGCTGCCTTCAAGAGTGGCTCCTCCTGTGTTCTTTTCCATTTCTGAAAAGGTCCTATTACTTTCCTGTCACCCACTCACAAAATCTGAGAGATGCTTTAACAATGGGAAAGCAAATTGGCTATTTTACATCTCATAATGCTTCTTTTTCTGTGTCTTCCTAAATTTATTACCTCCCTCTTAATTGGATATTCATTATCCTCCTAATTAGTCTCCCTGCAATTTTTACTAAATTAGTCTTCCCCAAACATTTGGGTTTTTATTTCTTAACATTTTGGACTGGATCCTCTAGTATCAGTGAAAGTCCCCATTCTTTTGCGGGCATTTGCGGCCCGGTGCTGCTGGGCCTCTTCTTCTTCGTTTGTTGTTTTGCTTCTCTCTTAACACATGCCCTGTCCCCCACTTGCTTTTATCTGAGCTCTCGGCAGCCCCCACTCATGGTCTCTCTCTTCTTGGGACTTTCAGAATCATCTAGTTTGATGTAAAAATCCTACTTTCTCAATGAAAACCATCCAGGTCTCCAGTGAGTGACTCTTCTCCCTTTAAAATGACTGTAGCACTTAGTCTGTGCCTCTGTGAGGAAAGTATTTTTATTCCAGCTTCCATGGTTATTTGATTGTTTCATTGGAAAAACTCTTTTAACTGCAGCTAAATTATAAGCTAGGGTGGAAAGCTATAGTTTTCCATAAATACCTTTAAAGAGTAGATATTGAAGGGTTAGCTGAAAGACATGTAACTACAGATTTTAAACAATGAGTATCTAAAAAAGTTGAATGGAAAAAATGCGTGGAATGTTCATTAAGTCTGCAATTAATCTGAGGGCCTAATTCTTATTTATTTATTTATTTATTTATTTATTTTTGAGGTGGAATCTTGCTCTGTTGCCTAGACTGGAGTGCAGTGGTGCAATCTTGGCTTACTGCAGCTTCTGCCTCCTGGGTTCTAGCGATTCTCCTGCCTCAGCCTCCTGGCTAGCTGGGATTATAGGCACATGTCACTACACCCAGCTAATTTTTATATTTTGAGTAGAGACGGGTTTTTCACCATGTTGGCCAGGCTTGTCTCAAACTACTGACCTCAGGTGATGTGCCCACCTAGGCCTCCCCAAGTGCTGAAATTACAGGCATGAGCCACCAAGCCTGGCCAATTCTTTTCATTTTTAAGGGTTTCTGTATCCAGCATATCTCCTCTGTGAATTCTTCTCTGATCCTCAATATTGATGTGAATTACCCTTCCTTTCTCCCACCAAGCCTGGCCAATTCTTTTCATTTTTAAGGGTTTCTGTATCCAGCATATGTCCTCTGTGAATTCTCTGATCCTCAATATTGATGTGAATTATCCTTCCTTTCTCCCTGTCAAAGTTGTTGAGCACCTCTTATACATCGGGTGCTGTGCTGGATGCCAGAGATGGTGGGATTTCTAAGACAAGTGCGGTCCTTATTCAGATGGAGTTGGTATTCTCATAGGGAAAAGCATATTAAGCAAATAATTGCACAATTAATTAATCTATTACCATAGTGGCAAAGGCTCCAGCAACATGCTATTGGAAGCTAGGGGACCAGAAATGGGGGTCCAGGATATGAAGAAAGGACTGGTCCAGTTTGAATGTTAAGTCCTCTGTTCAGTGATTTTTATTTTATTCTAAGTAGTTGTTAGGGTTAATTGTTTGGGTGATGATCTCTTTATTTTAATTTCATTAAATGTCAGTGTATAGTCTTATAAATGTCTATAACTCCCACTAGCATCAAGAACACTATCTTGCATTAACAACATATGTTTGAATTTGACTGAAGCAAAGAAACAATGTCATTCTTGTGCTGCTCCTTATTCAGACAACAAATTCACATTGGTTTTATACTGTTGATAAGTGTTGTACACTGGCAAGACCCTATATGCTATTGTGGATCCTATGAACCCTATATAATTTGAGACTTTGATTATTCATTCATCCCATGCACATACATTGCACTACTACTGTTTGTTGTTCTAAGCATTATATAAATAAGGATGAGATAAAATTTGTAGCCCCCTAAGGAAGCCAAAGTTTAATTGATCTGATGAAAATAAGTAGTTTATTAAAAAAATGATAATTATATAATAAAAGGATGTATCAGATATTTGGAAAACAAGAAGTGCTTAATTTTTCTGGAGAAATTTTTGGTGGTAAATTTCACAAGGGAGGTGATGCCCTAGATGAATCTGGAAGGATGACTGGGAAGCTTCCAGGTGGACAGGCCTGGGATGGGAAGGCCTATACATCCTGACATTGAGAGTCCGCTAGGTGCCAGACTCAGATGACAGGGAGAAGCAGGTGGGGTTGGGCATCATTCCAGAATGGCCTGGGCTGATATAAACAGACTTTACCACATATATGATGGGGATTTTTCAATAAGGTCGTGACAAGATTCATGATGTAAACATTCTGGTGGGAGTGGGGAGGTGTGCCTGGGGGCAGAGGGATCATCTAGAAGATGATTGTAACTGTCCATCAGGAATCATTAGGAGAGACAATGGGATAAGAAAGAAGAAAAAGGGAGTTGAGACAAACTTAGGAAACTGCTCAGATTCAAAGCATAAGGATGACAGAAGTGTAAAGAATGGCTCCCCATTTCTTCTCTGAGAGAAGAAATAGAAGTAACAGTTTTTATAGGGGCCCTGGGGTGGGTATGGGCATTCACTATCTTCAATTTCATACCTCTTCAATTTAAGGTACCTTAGAGAGCTGGAGGTAGATGGCAGGACTGAAAAGCTGGGAGTAGATTCAGGAGTTGTTGACTGGTGGAGGTGCACCTGGATTCATGGGCCTTGAAGGTACTGCCCAGGGAGTAATTTATAATATTCCTTTTAATAATGTATCTTTTGTGATTTACATTAAATCTAGAGAGAAGTGCAGTTATATTTCTTCACACCGTCAAGGAGACCTAATTGTCTCTAGTCATTGATAAGATAAATGATGGGAGAGGGTTGGGTGCTCAAAAGTCAGTCTGTTCTGGGAACACAGGTCAGTGTGTCTCTCCCTGGTCCCTCTGTGCCACAGCTACTCCTCTTAAATCTTGATTCAAGGCCTTCAGAAGCTGATGGCATAGTTATGAGAGGGGTGAAGACTGACTGCATTTCCAACAGACCCTGAGGACAATTGGGAAGAGTGTGAGTATGGAGTCCTAATAACCAGTGCCATCTGCCCCATGTCCTTCTCCATCCTCACCCTCTACCCCTCCACCTTCAGTTATTCATTAAACATGTGTTTTCTGAGCATGAACTGTGCACCAGGCACTGGGCTGTGTGTTGGCAGTATAACCAGGAAGACAGACTTGGTCCCTGATCTTATGGGGCATCTTTGGAGTCAGGGTGGAGTAGGGAGATACAAATAAGAAAACCAGGAATTATTGTACTTATGTGAGGTAATGAGATGGAGAAAGAAGTTGGTGCAGGAAAGCATGAAAGACGAATCCTGGCTCACAGGTGAGGGAGGGTATCTGGGAGCAATTGTGAGCCAGACAGAATCATTTCTGTTTCCTGTCTCTGTGACTTATTTCCTCTCTCTTGAATATTATTCTCCATTTTGTTTGCCTAGTTAACAGGCTAGGGCATGGAGCAAGCTGGATTAATCACTGCATCAAACAGAAGAGGAGATACAGATAAGCTTATTTTACAGATGAAGGACCTGGGTTCAGAGAATTTAAATAACGTGCCAAGTTAACACAGTTATTGCTAGAGCTGGTGTCTCAAATCTCTGTCTTAGTCAATTCTGGCTTTTTTCAGCTGCATCATATATCAAGTAACCTATTCCTTGTTTAATGCCCATTAAATTAACTGATGTCAGGAAAGCACCAGGCATATGCCTGTCACAAAAGAGTATGGTAGTTAAAAGCATGGATTTTTGAGTCAGACAGAACTGGTTATAAGTCTTCTTCTGTCATTTTCTCTCTGGGTAACCTTGGTTATCCTATTTTGTTTTTCTAAGCTTCAGTTTCCTTATCTGGAAAATGAAGACAGTAACAGCTTCTACCTTGTAGGGAAGTTGGATTATAGGAAATGCATGTAGAGGTTACTTAATGTAAATATTAGATATTTTTATTGATTTAGCCACTGAATATTTATTGAGCAATTTCCATATGATAAGCAGTTTTTAGTTAAGTATTTGTTTTCTACTCTGCTTTTTTCATTTCTTTCTCCTCTTCCTTCTGTCTCATAACATGCAGCAAATTTAAGTGTTCAATGGCAATAAAATCCAGTGGGGGAAAAAAGAGAAGGATGAAGACAATTGAGAGATGGAAATGGGAAACAGAAAAGATAAAATTAAGTGGACATAAAGGCAAAGAAAGAAAACAGAAGAAAAAAAATCACAGTGATGGGTAACAGGAAAGAACAGTGAACACTTGAGGATAGTGGGTAAAGAGAGAAACTACTGAATACAGTCTTCTCCAAGCTATGAGCTTTAAAACATTTAAACTGCTAAAAACACAAAATGGTTGTTTCTGTTGTGAGGCTATTAAAGTTGATCCAACAAGCTAATTTCTTTGGTCATCTTGGATCCAAGGATTGAAACTATGATTTTATTTGCCAATTCCGTCAATTTTTGGATTTAATTCCTATTTTTTTTCCACTTGAAGCCAAACAAGATTAAAATATGAGGACTGAGGACGTAACACAATGTGAATGTCAAGGAGAAGTTTCTATTGGAAATAGTGCTCTGGTTTGACAAGACCATCAGAAGCTGAAAGCAGACATAACCTTAATGTATATAAGTAGATAAGGCTTCTCCCTAAGGGGTTCAATATGCTTTTATAGATTTATCATTCTATTTTCTTTCCAAGTTTTATAGGAAAAATAAGATTATTCTTTTGTTTTCAAATGTACAGATAAATACATAAAGATAGACTTGTGTAATAACTTGTCCAATGTCACTCTGTAAAATGAATGGAGGAGTCAGGAATGTCTTCCAGCTCTCTAATTCTAACCCAGTAAACACTAGTTAGCAGAATATCTTGTTTTTTAAAGAAACTCAGAACATGACATCATGAGGAACTGCAACTTGATAAATGAAATGCATTCAAAATGTTTGACCCTCACTATTTTATTTCTTACATTTGTGTCTGTGCATATCAAATGTGGATGGGAATAGCAAAATACGATCAATTATATTTGGCATGAAAGAAGTAGAATAAGTTGGTGTTTTGACTATTAGGATTTAAACATTTCATTGGAGTTTTAGGTATCTAATAGATTTGGGATATGGCTCTTTAATATTTCCATGTATTTAGCTTTCTGAAATTAGTATTGGTCAGCCAGCCTCCCCTCCCTTTGCATTTCAGGTTAATGCCAACGATAATGTGTGTATCCAAGAAGGTTATGGAGGAGCAATGGAGGGGTGCACCCTGACTCTGACACCTTGTTCTAAAGAATACAGTTGCTACAGAGTTTTTGCTCTTGTTCTCCGGAATGTGGTGGAAAGGTAGGAACCAGCTGCTCTGGGTTGTAATTCCAAAATAGCAAGTTTTCTGTGTGTGTGTGTGTGTGTGTGTGTGTGTGTGTGTGTGTGTGTGTTTGTGTGTGAGATGAGCATGGATTGGCAAGAAAAATATTTTCACAGGCAAGGGCAATGAGTCCATAAGGTGGCAATGGAATAGGGGATTGGTTAGGGTACACCAGGGGCCCAGAGTATGGGTCATCCGTGGAGACAGGAGTTGGGGTGCTCCCCTGGGATGGAGACTGGAAGTGCAAGAGAGAAGCAAGTTGTTGTGAGGTCAGGAGCATGGGAGCTGGGTAGACCTTCACAGTATGAAGAACATCAGCTGTTGGGTCACATCACCCAGGTCCTCCACCTATTAGTCGGGCGATTTTAGGACACTGTCATCATTTGTGGCTCCCTAGAATGAGACCTTGAGTCAAGGGGTTGAGAGCAAGTTATTAATTTAGCGTTGATTCCAGGAAACGCAGGCAGGAGAGTAGAGAACTGAGGAGGGAAAAGCACAGACTACAGGTGAATTATCAAGCAAGTAAGCACAGTGGGAACAGGAGCTGAATTCTACTGAGAAGCCCTCGGAGCAAATGTAGAACATGTCTCCCTGGAGTTATTCCACACAATCCTATCAGCTGTGGTTGAAAGTTTCTGCGGGGAGAGATCTGGTAATTCTAATCTGCTCTACAGGCAAGCAGGGTAGACTCGCTCAGGCAGAGTCACAGGTGTGGGTAGTTGGCTAGAAGTCTGGCTAGAGTGCAAGAGAATGTTAAGGCATGAAGAAGTATGGGAAGACACAACTGACCTCTTACAGAGAGTCCATTAACATTCTTGAGTCTGTCTTCTCATTTTTAAAGTGAGAATTCCAAGAACTATTTTGGAAATGTTGAAATGTAAGTGATGGCATTTGCTGGGATCCAGGACCCCAAACACTCTGTCTTACCATAGTAAGAGATCCCAATTCTGTCTTCCTATATTCCTGTATTCTTCCTTTGGAAGTGTCGATGGTGGATGTTTGTGTGTATGCACAGAAACAAGGCTGAGAAAAGGAACACCCTACAGCTAGATGGAACCCTAATCCTGTTGAGCTAAGACTATACAGATTTGTGGGAACTCTCTTGCTCAGAGAAGGCAATACTACCTTTGGGCAGGAGGCCTCTTTGGACCCTTAACCAAGAACCATACTAAAATCTCAGCCCTCTGATTCTCAAACTGTGATACTGGGAAAAGATGAGTCTTTTTGAGAATTAACTAGATAAATGCAGGTATAAAGTAGCTAGTACAGTACCTGCCATATAGTGTCTGCCAGTTCCTCTAAAATGTGAACGCATCCTGTCTCTGTGCCTTTCTTCTCTGATATACTGGGCCTATCATCTATAATGCTGCTTTCCCGACTTCAGATTAAAATGACCATGGGAACAGGCCCTGTGTGCATAAGCGGTGACAGAAGTAGATGCTAATTCAATTAATAGTATCCATAGGTCAGTGGGCAACCAATGAGGGGAACTGGAGCAAGAGACTATCCAAGCGGGTACAGAGTAAGTAGCTAAATCAATGTGTCCATCTCCCTTTTGGGCTGTAGACTGAAAAATATGGAGAGTGGACAGTTATTAAGGGGTAGGAGGAGAGAGAGAGAGAGAAAGAGAAAGAAAGAGAAAAGAGGGGCTGGGTGCAGTGGCTTACGCCTGTAATCCCAGCACTTTGGGAGGCCAAGGTGGGTGGATCACAAGGTCAGGAGTTCGAGACCAGCCTGACCAACACAGTGAAACCCTGTCTCTGCTAAACCTACAAAAATTAGCCAGGCATGGTGACATGCATCTGTAATCCCAGCTACTTGGGAGGCTGAGGCAGGAGAATTGCTTGAGCCTGGGAGGTGGAGGTTGCAGTGAGCCGAGATTGTGCCACTGCACTCCAGCCTAGGCAACAGAGCAAGACTCCCCCCGCCCAAAAAAAAAAAAAAAAAAAAAAGAGAGAGAGAAGAGAAGGCACAAAAGCAGCAGAACAGGAGTCTGAGAGAGCATCTGAGTCAAGATAAGGTAAGCTGGGGGCTATGACGTAAGTGACAGCACTTTTCCAGGAAGCAGCTCAACCTGCTCAACACCCCAGTGCCTACTAGTACAAAGCCACCTGAGTCCTGGGAGAAGCATTTCCAAGCATGAGAATAATAAGGACACTGGCAGGAATGCATTCCATTCGTCTCACGGGATTAAGCATCTGCTGGTCCCAGATCAGATTGCCCTGTGTCAGCACCTTTGAGTGACACACACGCCCCTCTGGATTATGTCACTTGCATAGTTGACAACTCAGCTCTACTCAAGGCAGCTCCCCAAAGCCTGGTCTAACCCTCGCTGCAGAGCAGGCAGCTTAGACTTGGGTGCTACCATGTGTTACCTGGGCCCTGTGTTAGGAATAGAGATTGCCTGTGGCATCAGATCGTGCCATGGGGATCCTGAGTCCATGCCGAGTGGGGTTTATTTTCAGGATTTCATTCTGAGAAAGAATGAAAAGGAAGAATATAGAACTAAACTAGCAGGAAAGCAGAAGGACAGAAGAGAAGAGAGGAGTCAGGTGGGTTGTCATATGATGATGTCAGAGTGAAAAGAGCCCTAATGAAACTAAGTGAGCATCAGATGGATATTTGCAAGATCTATGTATGCATGCATTCAGATAAATTTTATCAATTTTATTTTTTTAAATATTATTTCATTAAATTTGAAGCTTTTGGGGGGTTTCCAAAATGGGTTACCTATCCTAAAAACAGTTGTACTTGATTCAAGATGCCAATTAAATGGGTATTAGAAGCAGCCATGGCCATAGCCTCTCCTTGTGTTCTTTGCCAGGGCAGGTATAAGCTGTGCTGATCCTGACCTTTTGGCCTGAGGATGGAAGTCTTTACAACTTCACTCCCAAGAGCTGGTGTAGAATGAGCTCTTCTGGCCATGGGAGGATTGCAGAGGGGTGCCTACCACCTGCAGCCCAGCCTCAGTAAGTGCAACTCTGCAGTTGGCAGAGGGGAGGGAGCTGGGGACATACCAACCCTTTCTGTTACTTCCTGTAGGCATAGCCCAAGTCCCAGGAAGCAGAGTATACCCAGGGTGGGGGGCATGGGGGGAGGTGAGAGGAGCTGTTTCTTCCCCCACCCATTACCTACTAGTCCAAAGCCACTTGAGCCATGGGAACAGCAATGCTAATCACAATAGCTGTAGGGACCCGGCAGGAGACTGGTGATGACATTGCAATGCTCTTTTTAAATTTTTTTTTGAGATGGAGTCTCACTTTGTCACCAAGCTCGAGTGCAGTGGCAGGATCTCGGCTCACTGCAACCTCCACCTCCCGGGTTCAAGCAATTCTCCTGCCTCAGCCTCCCAAGTAGCTTGGACTACAGGCGCATGCCACCACACCCAGCTAATTTTTGTATTTTTAGCAGAGACAGGGTTTCATGATGTTGGCCAGGATAGTCTTGATCTCTTGACCTTGTGATCTGCCCACCTCGGCCTCCTAAGTGTTGGAATTAAAGGTGTGAGCCACCATGCCCGGCTTGTAATGCTCTTTTAAATTGAGACACTGATGGACAGGAGTCTACCTAGTCCTCTCTAGAGATACAGATATGATAAAGCAGGCAAGTGTAACTCTAAACATTCTTTAGATGGTATATCATCACCTCCTTCCCTCACCACAATTCTGTATTCTGTACCTTGGGAGGAACAAACACGACTTGTTGCACCTTGCCCAGAAATAATATCACAACTTATTAACTCCATCTACTCCCACACAAGGGATAACAATTGTCCACAGAAGGGATAAGGAAATCTCGAGTGCCATACAGTGAATTTTCCTGGGGCCTTCCATCATTTTAGGCCACTATTAACTCACCTATAGCCAGTACTGTAGCAAGATGAAAGTCTATGGATTTGGGTACCATACCTCTCTAAAAAACAAGGAAAAGACTTGCACTTCTGGATTAATTCACAGACCTGTGGGAAGACCCTCTTGTCTCACCTGTGACTCGTGACTGTATTTTGAGATTCCCAAATCCCTGGAGTCTGCTTTGTCCTGAGCAAAGAGGGTTGCCTTTTTCAGTTGGCCAGGAAGGTCCATTTGTTTGTCTCCACTCCTGCCAGGGCTCACTCTCCTTCAGTTACGGGAAAGCTCCTGAAGCAAGGCTGGAGGAAGAGGCTGCCCGGTAAGAGTGGGTCTTGGAGGAGTATGAAATGAGGGCTTCACATGCATCATGTGCTGCACAAATTAATTGAATTAAACCTCACTCCAGCTCTGACAGGTGGTTGAGATCATATCTTTATTAAACTTGCTCAGCGTTTTATAATGGGCAATTAATTGCTAGAGTTGGGATTAAAATCCAGTCTTGTCCAGCTCCAAAATGGTATGTTTCTCGCTACCTAACCAATCCTTGCCTCTTAGTGACATCACATCTCTAACTACAAGAATATTTCCTTGCTATCAGATCCAAGTGAACACAATCCTTTGTACCGAGCTACCTTGAGGAAGCCAAATGTGCCCGAGTCAACTCTAGTTAGAATGAATGAGGACATCATACCACCTTTGGTTGCTCCAGTTCTCCAACTGAAAATAATATATGTTGGGTACCAAGAACTGATGCTCTACTGAACAATCCCAAATATTTGAAATGACCAAAGTACTAGACTCTTGCTCCTGGTCTTCAGAGCTACCTCTCTCCCATTTCCCAAGTTACTGGGCTGAACTGGGTGTGGGACATGCATCTCACAACCTATGGTGGCTCACAGGGTCTTTTGCAAATTGGTCTATGCACCTGTAGATTCCTCCAGGTGTCCTCCTCATTCTGTAACAATGATGTAAGCCAGCACTGCCTGGACTTTGAGTCTCTCCTCAGGTAGCACAAACAACACAGTGATTGTGATCATCTGCTCAGCTTTGATGACAGCCTTGTGACAAAGCTTTTGATCTTCATGGCGTCTTTATCTCCTCTTCTGACTCCACACTACTGTTAGAAACACATATGCCTAGACTTTGTGGTTATGGGGTGATCATAGCTTCACTCCATCCATGTTGGTTTTTTCAAGTCAATTTTTTTTAAATCTTGTCATTTTCACAGCTGCAAATCTGGGAGAACGAGTCAACACTTGTGGAGCTGTATGTGGGAGCTGGATCAGGGTGAAATGGGGCAAGCTGAAGGTATCTTTCAACCCCTGATAAACTCTCAGGAACCAGCCAACCTGGTCCCCATGGCTTTTTGTCACTGAGATGCTCATTCTATAATGCCATCTCCATGGTGATTTATACATTGAAGAAGAACATTCATTTCCTGCCACCAGTAAGAGACCACCTGAGTGTTTAGTTGCAGCAACTTCAACTCCTCAGATGCATCAGTAGCATTGTCTTCTCTGGGCCTCTCTTATACAACTCATTTTTAGCAAAGTCAAGTTTCCGTATTCTAGGTAATAATTTCTCAGATGGATGGTCAAAAGGATGGAAGCAAAACATTTTCATGTACTGCATTTCAGTTACTTTCTCTGGGGTTCTTTCACCCTTCAGGTGGTTGTCTCCACAATAAGTGGTGTCATTCAGCTCCATAAATCACATTCCCCTGCCTTTATCCAGGCACTTTTCAATGTCTTCTTCAAGGTATATCTACTTGCCAGCCCTGAGCTGTTTCAGAAGGAGGAGGACACCTGGAGGAATCTACAGGTGCATAGACCAATTTGCAAAAGAACCTGTGAGCCACCATAGGTTGTGAGATGCATGTCCCACATCCAGTTCAGCCCAGTAACTTGGGAAATGAGAGAGAGGTAGCTCTGAAGACCAGACTTAGTAGATTTTTAACCTCCATCCATGCTTGCAGCTGCCAGTTGCTCTTAAACCAGCACTTTTAACCCAATCAACCTCAGTCAGTGGAATAAGATACCCAGCTGAACAACTTGGAGTCACTGAATCAATCTCTTATCTGTAAGAGATAATGATGCCTACCCAATGGAGTTCTGAAAAATATGTAATGCCTGACATGTAGTGTATACTCACTATATGTGGCTTTTAACCATAACCTTTATATTTTTGCCAAGAGTATCACCTTTCTGCAGCAACCCTGAGAACCTCATGCTAATCGTGTCTTAGATTGCGCATTCCTTTCCTATATTTAGACATCAAATTCCATTCATTTTCCCCTGGAAATATTCATTCTCATCATCAAGATTTTGCTTAAACATATTTTGTTTTCATATCCAGATTATCTCAGCTGGAAGAATTAATAAGCAACACATTCATTCAAGAAGTATTTACTGAGCACCTAATATGTGCACTATTTTCTGGTGTTGGAGCTAAGGGGCAAATGACTCTGACAAGTCTCTATTCTCAAGGTACTTACATTCATGTGGGTGACAATAGATAACAAGGAAAAAGTTGGACAGACAAAAAATTTAAGTGGTGCCAAGTATGATGAAAACACTAAAACAGAGTGATGCAATAGAGGATGTCAGAGGGAGAGTGGGAGGGTTACATTAAATAGATGTCCAAGGAAGATCTCTCTGAGGAGAAGCTACTAGGGCTGAGATCTGAATGACAGCAAGGAACCCAAGAGCTGGAAGCAGAGCGTTTTGAAGATGGCCAGTGCGTGCAAAGGCCATAGCATGTGAATGGGCCTGGCCAGCTGGAAGGACAGAAGACAAGGCTGTTGTGGTTGCCCTGTGAGTGCAAACAGCCCAAGATGGGATGAAAGAGGAGGTCGGGACCACACCTTATAGGAATATCAGGTCAGGGTCAGGGCTTTGGATGTTAGCAGGGGTGCAGTGTCAGCCATGGGGAGTTTTAGACAGGTAAAGAAATAATTCACATTTTCTAAAGCGTACACTGCCAGCCAAGTGACAAACGACTTGGGCCTGGTAAGAGTGGGAGCAGCAGGAAACCTGAAGAGGCTGGAGAGAGACTGGTGGCTGGTACCAGTGGAGATGAAGCCAAAAGGAAAATCCAGGTTATAGTTTCAGGAAAAATTTCATACCAATTTCCTGAGGTCATTTCTGAACTTGAGCATTTTCAGTGCTGCTACGTTGTGTTTCCTGCTGAATCAAGTCTAAATCACTTCAGTTTTCAAAGCACTCCGTGATCCTTCCCTGAACACTGTAGTTTTCATTGATGATTGGCTTTTTCAAACTCCCACGTGATCCATACTGTATAATTAACAAGCAAGCAAGGAATAACACACCCTCTGCTAGTCTGTACGGTATTTGAAGTTTTTAGTCTTTTCTTTCAAGACAGAAAACTCCTTGAGAATAGGGACTCTGCTGGCACTTTCTTCCCCTTCCTCCAGAGCACTTAGCACAGTTCTGTACACAGGGCACATGTGGAAATTGCTTATTGATTGATTAAAACCATACATCACTGGCATTTGTCTCTTCAGTATTTCTCTTATATGAAGAAGGGTGATTATCTGTCAATATTCATTGCATCATTGAACCAATGTGCAATGCATTAATCATCACTGAGATAACCAGATGAGGCTTTAGTGTAATCTCCTTCTATTTTGCTGAGATAATTTCACTTGCTTTGGAGTTTATGAGGCCATAAGTGGCTGCCATCTGTTGATGAACATATTTCTAAGAGTCATTTAGTCTCAAGTATGGAATACTTGAGGGGAAGTTAAATTGTAACTTTTATATTAAGTGTCATCTTAGTAACAGAACCAAAATTGGAAGCATGTGTTCAATTTTGGTTTTTCATTTTCAAAGCTTTATGTCAGGCAAAGAATTAATTTCATTTGTTTACAAAGTAGATTATGCCTAATAAAATCTCTTTTGTTTATGGTCACATTTTAATCAATCCATTGCTTTAGAAAATGAGAGAATTCTGATTGGCTAATCATTCAACATAAGTAAATTACATTATTCCACATCCACAGAACACTGGCCTAATTTCATTATCCAGTAATTGTGTGATGAAATATCCTCTTTAATACATTTTGAGCAGGGCATATACCAGTGATGAAACAGGGAGGAATCTTGTTTATTCCATCCTTGTTTGATGATCGACCACAGAATATAACATAACACTTCTGTGTATAATAACTTTTTCCACATTAAGGTTAATAAAGACAAGGTAGTTTTCACTGGATCCTTACTGGTACTCTGAATTTTCACTATTTGTCTGCATTTCTTCTCCCTCCCAGAAATTTATTTTCTGAGAAAAACAAGTGCTACTTTGTCAAATAAAGCTTAAATAAAATTGGTTTCAATTTATGCATAATAAAAGGAATGACTGGCAGCTTTCTATCTCTAGTGGGAGCTGGAAAACTCTCCAGGGTGTCTTCCTTCACTTCTGAGGTTCTGGTGAGCACCAAGGAATAGTACCTCTGCGAAATGCAGACATATGCAAAAGGATATGTCTAATTTAAGGGGCGTCTGTGGATAGATATTTGAGGGATCTGCCCTAGGGGATGTAGACCTCATATACAACACGGATTCCTCAGAAATGGCTTGGTATTTATGATCGCTGTTTCTTAAAACACAACTCTTTTATGTCACCAAGCAACTTTTATCCAAGGTGATGACTACTCAAATACTTCTTTTGCATAAAGCCAGAAAGTATCAAGTTTTCATTCGAGTCCTTCATTCAAGGTCTTTATCACAAGAAGAAAGAATAGCATGGGTAAAATAGTTTAAAGGTAGACAAAAAAAAAAAAAATTACTGTATTTTAGAATGCATATTCAAAGATATTCCAAAAAAGACTATATTTTAGAATGCATATTCAAACATGATGACAAGTGGGGTCTACGGCTGATTTTGGCCATAGCTTTAACCTGTGAAGTGAGTGAATGCCTTTCTACATGGAGGTGTTTGAGTTACTGAATACTGCACGCTCTACTAATTGTGCTTTTTGTTGTTAGAACTTGGTTACTGCCTTTCGTTACTATGTGTTGAGAGAAAAATCTCACATGATGATGCTAACCGTTTTGCTAATAAAATATGCTAAGCTGAAACATTTCAGTTAGTTCATCTTCTGATATAGATGTTAGCAAGTAGAGAAGGATATGATTTGAAAAACTCAACAGAAAGGAGGAAAAAGATGAGAAAAAGATTAACTAGAAAATTATTCATGGAATGTATTTCACCAGCCTATTGGGTGTTAGCATTTTAGGTGGTGTGGTTAATTTACATTAAGTGGTAAATTAACTATTTTTCTTTTTCATAAATGCTACATTTTCAGTAGTTTCGGTATTCCACATTTTCTCACATGGGTACATCCACAATGACACTGCTATTACTAACAATCAAGAACTTGTAAGAGAGTTTTTAGAAGGTACCTTTCTAAAAAATACAAAAGCAAGAGAACATTTTAGAGGGACAATAAAGTCCTCTACTTCAAACTCTCATGTTATTTCCACGACATTTCTGCCTGGGCTCTACCAAGGAAAGCTGGCAGTGGGCTGCAGATTATTCCAATGTATACTTTTTCCCCCTCCCAGTTTTTAATCTCTTTTCAGGTAACAAATAGTTTTAGACCAGATTCACCTGATTTTTCACTTATTTAATTAAAAAAGTAATTTACTGCTCAACAGGGACCCCAGAGTAAGTGTATGCTCATCTTCATTGTTAAAACACTTTGAAAAAAGATACACCACATCATAAATATCATATTCCAGGATCTCAGAACAGACTGCTTTCATATTGGTGTCAGAGTTGGGGGGTTAGTAAGGGTGGTCATAAGTGAGATCATTTAATTAAAGAATAACTTCCAGAAAAGGTGGGAGTGTAGAGTAAGGGTGAAGAGATAGGAATTCAGAATGAGATACACCTGGATTCGCACTTGAGCTCTGCCACTCATCAGCTGAGTGCCTTTGAAGAAAGATATTTAAAGCAGCCCAGAATAGAGGCTGGTTGCTCACCTTGTAGATAGCATTGGATTGCCTTATTTAATTCTGGTGTGACCACTTATGCACGATCTTGGACAGAATAATTCGCCTCACTAAGATGACTCTTTCAATTTATTCCTACTTCACAGGATCACTGTTGTGAGGTTTAAGACAAACAATTTAATGTAAAATTTAGCATAATACCTACACACATAAAGCTCATCAAGCATTGAATAACAATGCTAGCCATTACTATTATTAATGTCATGCTAAATGTGGCAGGACCTGAAAAATTTCTAAACCTGATTTCAAGTCCGAGTTTCCACCTGTGTAAAGTGGAGATTAACATCCTGGTCCTCACAGGGTAGTCGTGACAAATACATGAGCTATGGAGCACTGAGTGAAGAGCACAATTATTGATGGCAATTATCAGAAACATTGAGTGCTTGAGTGAGAATTATCTGCATATTTGATTGCGAATAGTTCTCATAGTGTTTATTCCAACCACTATTTTCTTCTTGGTGATCATGCTTTTAAAACATCTGAGGGCTGTTGTCCCAGCCTTGCTTTGTCTTGTCAATCTGTATACCTTTTCATAGATACCCTTCACATTTCAACTGTCTTGGCTTCCAATGAAAGAGGCAAAGCCTAGCACTTTGACATTTACACTTAAGTATTTTCTAGGTAGAAGCCATCTGACCTTTAAAAAAGACATCTTTTATAAATTCTTCTTTGTTAACCACCATTAGTGTCACCACTTTTCGATCCTTTCAGTCTTTCAAGATTTTTAAAAAGACTCATAAATTGGAGAGCTTTTCTAAAAGTGCAACTCTCTCAATTCTGAAGGCAATCTTAAGAGGGAATTAGGGACATGTGGGATCTTTACTAGCTCCATTAGTGCTGAACTTGTAAAGAGAAACTATCTTGAAGTCAAAATTGTCTCCTTGAGTGCATGGCCATTTTGATAAGAATAGTGCAAGGTAATGTAATCCCACTTTAAATTTAGAAGTTCTAAGGTTTACACTACACTGAAAAGTCATCAGCGAGTGGCATTGCCATGCTTACATTACAGGAAAGAATCAGGTGCTCAAGTCTTGAACCCGGCAAACCAATCGGCAATATGGATATGGACATAAGGGTAAAAAGACCCAGCTCTCCCTGCCCTTTGATTCTTTCACTCCCTGACTGTATGACCATTATTCATAATAAGCATGTGCAATCTTGGTTTCTTCCTTCTGTTTTTAATTGAGAATCCTTACCTGGGAGGGGAAGGAATGATACCTTATTCTTGCCTGATAAGAATCAATGACACAGCAGGTTTGAACATTCCTGTGTATACGGATTAGACTGTCTAAATTTAGCAGCCCCTCTAGCTACTAGAATAAGAATTTAGTGATCTGAAGAATTTACATTCTGCCGGTAATTGATTGAGTTGTTATGATATTCAAGGCCCAGCATTGGACACAAATGAACCAAACATGATCTCTTTCCTTTAGAGTGATACTGTGTAGTCTCAAAAACCATACTGGGATATAAATGATTAGAATATAGGGTAGAAAATGTAAAATTCTATAGCAAAATGGCAGAGAAAATAAAATGGGGTCACAGAAGAGAGTGAGATGATTCTTAGCTGTGTTATAAAAGAAAGCTTCATGGAAAAGGTACTATCTGAGTTAGGACTTAATATGAGCAAATTTTGTATATGCAGAGAAGGGGATTAGTATGTGATGAAACAGTTTCATAAAGAACCAATAATTTTATATAAAGGAATAGGATGGGAAATAAGTCTAGGACGGTGGGGAGAATCCTCTCCAAAGGAGTACAAGATCACAAGATCCCAAGCCTTTGCATTTCATACTCAAAGGTTAGAAATATTATGTATGGTTTTCCATCAGAATCCCATAATGAGTTTTTGAAATTGCAAATATCTGAGCAGGATTCTTCCCTACATTTGTGGGGCCTAGAACAAGAGCATGAATGGAGGCCCACATACTGTACGTCAAACTATTTCAAAGTTTTAAAGGAAGCTACACCCAAGACCCGCTCCTTGTTCCTGTCCAAAGGACTGCTCTGGGACTAGGAGGCTTTAGGAGCCCTGCTGTCCCTCCAGATCATCATGCACTAGAGGCCTGATTGGTTGCTTGGACCTTCAGAGGGAGGACAGAATGGACTCTGGACTTAGCCTTGGGATTCGTGGGCAAGAGCTGCATCTGCTCCCATCAAGGATGCGAAATGACTCAGTCCTGGTCTTCTAGTTAATGAGGAGAACAGGTTCTCCTACCTCATGTCTTACTTTTCTGATTCCAGATTACCAGGAGGTTCTAAGCACCAGCTGGAACTGTGCTCACCCACTCCACACCCCCTCCCCAAGCAGAGGGGAAGGTGGAAGTATGGTTACCTGGGAACACAGTCTGCCTATATATCCTCCCACTTCGGGAGCTACTGCGTGGCTATCTAGAAACTAAAGCATCCCCTCTTTCTTTGATTTCACAGGGCCCACACAGCCCGCTCTCTCTCAATAAGGGAATTTCACTCTTTTATTGGCCTATCCTCTTTGCCCAGATAACCCAATTCAGCTGCTATGTTCCTCTCCGTATTTTGTGTGCTCTCAATTGCTCATGAAACTTTAAAACATGAGGCTGAGAAAGAAAACTAGGTCTTTACATGGCTGTGTTTGTGGTGCTTAGAGACTCCTAAAGCCTGTGACCTTTCTTGGTCTGGTCTGAGGGTTGTGCTGTGCCTGAACCCAAGTCTAGAACTACTGACCCAGAATGCCTTGGGGTTGGGGTTGGAGATGGGGTCTCGGATACATGCTAACAAGTTTCAGGGCTGACTGCAATGCCCAGGCAGGGTTAAAATCACTACTAACAATGGGGGAGGTTTTTCTACTTAGTGCTTATTTTTCAGCAAGATGATATTTTGCAAAGCAAACTGGAGCAGAATGGAAGATGAACAGAAAGGTGGTGAGGCTAACACGAGAGCCTTGGGAAATCACTGAGCAAATGAGATGAGAGCCTGGATGAAACAGGGGCCGTGGGTGGAGTGAGGAGCTGGTTGGGAGAGGTCCGCAGGAGATCCCATCAGAAGCGCCCAGTGCTCAGAGACAGAGATGGAGTTGAGGATGACTCCGAGGCTTCCAGCTTGTTATAGGTCAAATTATGTCCCCCAGACAGATATGTTGAAGTCCTAACTCCTAGTACCTAAGACTACAACCTTATTTGATAATAGGGTCTTTGCAACTGCAATTAAGAGGAGGTTATTATGGGAAGGCCCTAAGTCAAGATGGCTGGGATCCTTATAAGAAGGGGAGGGACACATAGGGAGCACAGCCATGTGTCCGCAGGTGCAGAGAGTAGAGTGGTGCAGCTCTAAGCCAAGGAATGTCAAGGGCTGCTGGCAAGCACAAGAAGATAAAAAGAGCAAAGAATCCTCCGCTACAGGTTTCAGAGAGAACGTGGCCCTGCTGACACCCTATTTTGGATGTGAGGCAATTTTTTCTACTGTTTTAAGGCACCTGTTCATGGTACTTTTGTATGGCAGCCCTCGGGACCGAATACAGCGCTTGCCCTGGCGGTGCCCCTCTCTGCACTGGGTCATCAGTGAAGGCAAGCGTTTCTCATAGAGAGCACCTGTCTGTGAATGTTCTCCACAACATAGACATCCTCTGCACCAGAAACAGAGCCCCATATTTGGTGTCCCTCTTTGTCATCTAGCTGCACAAACACAAGGTATTAATTCACTATGGGTTTCATTTATCTGCTATATAAAAAGGCATAAACATAAAAGGCTTCAATTGTCTTTTATATAATAGGGCAGTTTCTAAAATTTAAATTAAGATTTTTACATTCAGTTTTTCCATTCTCCTGCTGACCGTGTTTTCATTTGATTTTGAAAGCATTTTTGGTAATATTTTAAAGTATTATCTTTCATCTAGCATTGTAAAAATTATTCAGGAAACCTACAGAAGATTTCATCTCTACAAGTAACATTTTCAGATAGGAAATTATTGCAGCATTGAACTGCCAAAGAGACAGCTGAAAAAAAAAAATGGGTCATGCATTCATCCTATTCTAGAACAGAGGCTGCCAAGCAGTTCACTGCTCATTTTTGTCCTCTTCTCGTAAACAAGCTGCGTTAACAAGTTACTTTTAAAAAGCATACTAATTTCCCCAGTGAATTGCACAGGAAAGAATCCAGCGTTCCCTCCAGAGGACTCAAATAGTTGTTTGTTCTCAGACCTCAGGTGTGGTAAAATAGCCGTGGGCTAAACGCACAGGCTGGATATTGGCCAGCAGGCTAGAGCTTCCCCTCCACTCCAGTTCTGATTTCTCACACTGGTGCACAACTTATCATCTGCCTGATGTGGGGAGGGGGGGAGGGGGAGAAAGAATAAATACTTGATTTTCAATTTCAATTTAATTACACAATCTATAGTGCCTAGTGGGAAGGATTTAGGGGCAAGATTAATGCTCAGTGGTGCTCCATTTTGCCTTTCAAGAGCCAAATTATTTTGGGGGCATAGTGATTTTTCAAGAGCCAAGTTGTTTTGGTGGCATAGTGACTTTATTTCTTGACTTTTTGCTAGAGTTTATATAAATTAGAGGTATAAAATACCTTTTTGAATTGTATTGCCAGTGTATCATTCTTGAGAGTGGGGAGAGCTTCTCTACTTGGGAGAAGAATGAATAGAAATTTCACTGTAGGATTAGAAATACAAGCCAGTAGACAATGATTGAATGAGACAACGATCTGTTCTGAGAATGACTATATAATTAAAATATTAAGACCTTTCCCTCTTTAGTTAAAATCTAAGGAATTTCACTCTCTTATTGAGACTGAAAACCATTACAATTTTATCTGACATCAGATCAATATTTAGATTATGAGTAAATATTTGCTGTTCTATTTTGTTGTCTACATATTTTGTTAGTTTTACTAAATGTAAAAAGAAGGAAAAACAGGAAATGAAAATCTACTAATCAGAAGTGACCTTAGTATATTTTTTAACCATCTGCTTTAGGTTGTTAAGTTAGTAAGGGAAACAGGTAGGTTGTTACGCTTATAAGGAAAATAGGTCTCTTTGTAAGGAAAAGTGTTCCCACACAACTTAAATAAATAAAAATGGCAGCAGTAAACTTTCCTGGCTAACTGTTGCTCAGCCTTGCAAAACCACTTGAGTACCTACAAATAATGGAAAATGCAATGATAAAGAAACTAAGTTCAAAAGGCAAATAAACTATTTGAAATGGCCAACTGATTTTGTTATTTCACAATGATGGCATTTTCCAGTATTAAGAGAGTTGCTACTACAAGTCAACCTGTACAATAGCATTCAAAAGCAAAATGGCACCTGATTAAATTTTGGCTACTGAATTTGCAAAATAGTATATTAGCCAAATGGGATCACTGTTTTGAAATCTTGATGAGTTACAGGGCATCTGGCACAGATTAGGTGAAGGCAGAACTTTATTGGGATGGATTGACAATAGGAACTAGAATTCTAATTCCTTCTGGAGTACACTTAGAAGGTTGAAGAAATGCACCTTTGACTGGTATAAATGTAGATTTACCACCCTTCTCTTTGGTAAGGGTGAGTTGCAATTTATGCCAGAGAAAGGAAAAAAGAAAGATATAGAAATTTGTATCTATGGGTGAAACCCAAGCATATTTCCCCACAGGTCAATGTCTGCATTCTCTGAGTCTAGTGGCACAGGCAGGGTGTGGAGAAATTGTAGCTAAAATAAGCTGGCCTGGGGAGAAAGTAGGCAGGGTGGGGCAAGATATGCTTTTGGGGAAGGCCCTCCTTGGTTTGCTTGTGTGGCTGCAGGTCTCAAGCTCCTAAAGCAGTTCTATAGAAGGACACCACCTACCTAGAAATACAAAAATAGATCAGTAAGAAGATGGGATAAGAAAACCGTGAAGCAGAATAGGAAGAGGCTGGCTAACTGTGAGTAGAAACAAAAGACCAGAATGGAAGGTCAACTTGTGGTATATAGGGGGCCAGTTCTTAGCTGTTTGGGAGGCAGTGACTTCTAGCTTATTAAATGAAAACCCGAGAAAGTCATGGAGAATCACCTTAGTTAAGGGAAAAGTAGATGGAAGTATGTGTTTGCTGCCTTGATAATATCAATGCAGAGGTCACAATATGATCAGAGAGATACTTGCAAGTTAGAACTGGCAGAGTCTCGTTAGTCTACTGTTTCCCACTTGTGTAGGATGTGGCAGGGAAGAACTGGGCTTGGGAGGAGAAAAAGAAAGTACATGATCATCTACATATGACCAAATATGTTTTTTTCGCAGAACCAATAACATATATATTGCTCATAACTAACAACATTACCCCCGCCTTTTTTACATTTACACGTTTAATTATTAACATTCGAAAAAATATTCTATATTAGAGTTTATGAGAAGTGAGAGAATACCTGGTTGGTGATATGTTCCTGGATTTTTTCTTTACTCACTGAAAGAGAAAGCAAAGAGAATTTTTATATTAAAGCATGAAAATGAATAAAATGCGGTACTGATCCTGCTCTGTTTACAGGAAATACTTCCAAAGCAGTCAAGGACTACCTGAGCAAGGATTTCTATCACAATGTGGATGTTTACAGCCACTTCAACAATTGGGAAAAAAAAGTCAAACCCTAAATAAATTGTGTTAGGCAAAAATATCAGAAAATAGAATAGAAATCCAATAAGGGTGATACCAGTAGAATGTATTAAACTTTCACAGAGAAATGATGAAGAGATGAAAAGGACCGAAGAAAAATTTGAACAACAGCCAGTAAAAACAAAGTTTTCCAAACAATGACAACCTTCAATTATATTGAAGTATAATACTAACACTGAGCTCAGGGAACCCCAAGAACTAGTCAAGGAGATCTGAAGTGGCAGATGGCAGAAGTGCTAATTTAAAGAACATTTCTTATGTGGGGAGTGATAAAGGCATTAATATACTTGGCTGTTTATGGTATTGCCAGAGATTGAAGTACAAACCAACAGTTCTATAAATTGTATCTCGATCAGGATGAAAAACAGAGTAATGAATGTTTTTTATTTTTGAGTAGTATTCTGTGTATGACAGGTAACCAAGGGACATAAAAAATAACGATTCTAGTATAATAAACCTCAGTCATTGTGAAAATAGACTGAAAGTAATCAATGTCATGTATGTCTTAAATAAAGGAAAATAAAATCCTTAGTAGTAATAAACAAAAACAAACCATGAGAAAAGAAAAGAAAGAAGACATTTTGTGGCATCACAGTTGTGTGTTTGTGAACACCTCAGTGTTACAAATATGTTATTAAATGTGTCCCTTTTAAAAAACAAGCTTTAAGCTTAATTGAAATAACTATTGAGTCACATGTAGTTGGAAGAAACAATGCAGAGAGATTTCTTGTACTTTTTACCCAGTCCCCTACTGGTAACATCTTGAAAAGCTACAGTACAATATTTCAACCAGGATGTTAATATTGATACAGTCAAAGTAAAGAGTATTTTCTTTACCACAAGTATCTCCCCTTTTGTGCACTATAGCTATATCATTTCCCCTCCATGTCCTCCTTAAACCCTGGCAACCACTAGGCTGTTTTCCATTTCTGTCATTTTGTCATTTCAAGAATGTTATACAAATGACTCATAAAACATAGAGCCTTTAAGGATTAGCCTCTTTTCACTCAGCATTCTTCTCTGGAGACTCATCCAGGTTGCCGTGTGTGTCAACGTGTTTGGTTTCATTTTTGGGTAGTACTCTACGGTATGGATGTGCTGAAGTTTGTTTAGCCATTTACTCATGGAAGGATATCTTGGTAGTTTCTAAGTTTTGACTATTATGAATATAGCTGCTATAAACATTTGTGTACCGGTTTTTATGTGAACATAAACCTTCATTTCTCTGGAATAAATGTCCAGAAGTGAAATTGCTAGCTTATAGAATAGTTGCAGGTTTAATTGTTTAAGAAACTGCCAAACTGTTTTCAAAAAAAGATGTCCCAAGTGAAACTTATTGGTCAATTAGTCAACCAATAATAAGTATACTTAAAAATTTTGTTAAGCATTCAGTACCAAGCTAGGAGTCATATGAGATACAGGAGAGGTGTAAGGAACACAGGGGAAATTGAATGGCGATGCTCAGGTGTGGGCTATTTGATGGTGTCATTGTCAGGAAATGCCTGTTGCCTGGGGCCAGTCTCAGACTCTCCAGATAAGAACCAATTTTCTTCATTTTTAAAACGGCAATGCTCATTCAGATACTCTTGATATGTTTTAGATTCCTTTTGTCAGTTTATATGCAAAGTGTTTAAAGAAGACAAAACATGGTTTGTGGGAAAACTTGGCCTTTTAAATTACAGATAACTGGTGTTTAAATGTGGGCTCCCTATAGAAGTGACATTTGAGTCAAAGCCTGCAAGATGATAAAGGAGTTAAGTTGACCGAGAAAGGGGGGAAGAACATTCACGTAGGAGGAAGAACATGTGCAAGGGCCATGGAATAGGAGGGAGCATGGTGGTCCAAGGATAGAAAGGAGGCCAGCATGGAGGGCATGGAGAGGTGAGCAGGGCATAGTGTGGGGAGCTGCACTGGCAGGCAGGAAACACTGCAAGGAAGCCAGATAAACGTGGGCCATTTTTGGGAAATTTAAGATCCTCTTAAATGGCAGTGGGAAATCAGCCATTAAGGGGATTCAGGCTAGTGCATGGGTAGTGGCATTAGAATAGCATGCACAGATTTGCATTTTTAAAAGACCACTCAGCTCTGGTTGGTAACTGAAACACCGACTCCTGGGGTGTCAGGGGTGGTGGCAGCACTACAAAACCTTAGTTCGGTTTTCTTTGGGACCAAGGGAAATCTGCAGAAATTGAAGAGAAAAATCAGGGTAAAACAATAAAATATTCATACCCTAATAATGCAGCAGCCTACTGAAATTTAGAAAATGGAGTAAAGGACAGCCTGGTATTTAATGACAGCTCTGACAATTACTAGGCATTTGAACTGGGGCTAGTTACTTTAATGCTCTGGCTTGTTTGCCTTTCTATAACAAAGGGTTAACAATATCTACTCCTTCCCAGATTTGTGAGGATTGAATGAAATAAGGATGAATTTTGCAGGTAAAGGATAAGAGAGGGGCACTCCAGGTAGTTGGGGCAGGACAAGTAAAGAAATCTCAGAGGCAGGCAAGAGAAGGGTGTGTGTGAGTGAGTCATGAGAAATTCTGAGTGGCTTATTTAACATATGCATATACTTTAGCAGGTTGGGAAACGAAATGTAGGAAGAGGGAAGGAGCCCAGCCTTGGGAAGGTGTGACTTGGGGTGAGACTGGAGGGTTTGTGGGCAGAAGAAGGCCAGCAATTCAGATGAGGATGAGGTGGCCAAAGCAGTTCTGGAAAAAGATGAGTTGAGTGGTGGTGTGGATATGGATTTCTGGGGTAAGAGAGGTGGGTGGTGAAGAGAGTGATGAGCATGTGCAGTGTCCAGGCAGGAGTGGTGAGGGCTTGAGCCCAGGCAGCCTCAGGTTTACTAGTAGGGAATCTGGCAGATGATAGCATTATTAAAATGAGAACACAGCAAGACTTCATCTCTAAATTAAAAAAAAAAAAAAAACACACATTGGCTGGGTATGGTTGCATGTGCCTGTAGTCCTAGCTACTTGAGAGACTGAGGTGGGAGGACTGCTTGAGCCCTCAAGTTCAAGACCAGCCTTGAGAACACAGTGAGACCCTGTCTGAAAAATGTACAATGAGAGAAGGGAAAAAAAAGTAAGAGGAAGTTAATAAGCGAGGCTTGAGCCTGTAATAAAGACAAAGACATCTGTAGGTTGCAGAAGCTGCCATGACAATCATGGTAGATCAAATAATGGGCCCCAACATGTCCACATCCTAATCAACCTGTGAATACAATACCTTCCATAACAAAGGACTTTGTAGTTGTGATTTAGTTAAGGATGTGGGAACGGGAAGCTTATCTGGACACATCCAGTGTAATCATAAAAGTCCCAATAACAAAGGGGCAGGAGAGTTCACAGCAGAGGGAAGGCAAGGTGGCAGTAGCAGCAGGGGTTGGAGTGATGCCACTGCTGAAGGGGCTGTGAGCCAAGGACTGTGAGCAACCTCAGGAAACTGGAAAAGAGAAGACATGGCTGTCTCCCAGAGCCCTGCAAAGGAATGCAGACTTGCCCTTGTCCTGATTTTAGTCTGGTGGGGCCCGTCTGAACTCTGACCTCCAGAATTGTAAGATGCTCAAATTTGTGTTGTTTTAAGCCACAAAGTTTTTGGTGATTTGTTACAGCAGCAAAAGGAAATGAATTCAAACAAGTTCTCTTTCTCAGCGGTTCCTCAAGGGACAGGGAAGAAAGCACACTGCTGCTGAGTAACTGCTGTGTCCTGGGTCTGTGCGACACGCCTCACAGACATTATGTCCTTGGAACAACCCTGAAAAGTAGAGATTATTCCTCCTGTTTTTTTTTTTTTTTTTTTTTGAGACAGAGTCTCACTCTGTCACCAGGCTGGAGTGCAGTGGTGTGATCTCAGCTCACTGCAACCTTCGCCTCCCAAGTTCAAGCAATTCTCCTGCCTCAGCCTCTCGAGTAGCTGAGATTACAGACATGCCCCACCACATCCAGCTAATTTTTGTATTTTTAGTAGAGACAGGGTTTCACTATGTTGGCCAGGATGGTCTTGATCTCTTGCCCTTGTGATCCGCCCACCTCGGCCTCCCAAAGTGCTGGGATTATAGACGTGAGCCACTGTACCCAGCCCCTCCTATGTTTTTCAAGATTATGTGACCAGGGCTCAAATACATGCAGAAACTGGACCAAATTTTCTCAGTCTATGGGTGAAAGGATGGCCAGCATTCGAAGGAACAATGTCGCTATTCTTAAGACATAGAAAAGCTAACTTTTATTATATGAAAAAGACACAGGAACATGCAGGTTTATAGCAGCACAATTCGCAATTGCAACCAACCTAAATGCCCCTCAACCAATGAGTGGATAAAGAAAATGTGTTACATACACACACACACACACACACACACACACACACACACACACAGACACCGTGGAATACTACTCAGCCATAAAATGGAATGAAATAATGGCATTTGCAACAACTTGGGTGGAGCTAGAGTTCATTATACTGTGAAGTAACTCAGGAATGGAAAACCAACTATCACATGTTCTCATTTATAAATGGGAGCTAAGCTATGAGGACACAAAGGCATAAGAATGAGATAATGGACTTTGGGGACTCAGGGGGAAGGGTTGAGGGGGGTGTGAGGGATAAAAGAGTACATACTGGGTACCATGTATACTGCTTAGGTGATGAGTGCTCCAAAATCTCAGAAGTCACCACTAAAGAACTTATCCATATAACCAAGAACCACCTGTTCTCCAAAAACTATTGAAACACTTTTTTGTTAAAGCAGACTTTTAGGATAAAACTAGTCTTGTTTGTCTCATATTTGGGTCTTGTCCCTCTAACTTCTGCTTAGAGGATTAGAAACGTAAATAACAACAACATTTGACAAGGTTGTCTGACTGGCAGATTAAGTGGAATATAAAAAGAGTTATTCCAAATTTCTTCAATTTTAGTCTCACAACGTCTTCACAAAACAAAGCAGAATAAACTGCAGAGAGAGGTTGTGGACACTGTTGGCTTATCTTATGATGAAGGTGGTGTTGAGACATTTCTGTGCATTCATGAGCTTTAGAAACACAATCTGTTGAAACAGCCCAAACCCACCATCATCAACATGGGTTGGGGAGGACGTATTTCTCTAAGATTTATAATTCCAGGACAACTGCCTCAAATTCTCCAAACTACGCGGCGAGACTCATTCATTCTTCTCATTGTAAGTTGTTTGATTAATCACCTCCAACTGACTAAAACTCCAGGGAAAGTTCTTTTGCTGCCTAAACAATTTAAAGCAGTGGTTCTGAACTTCTTTCAGGTAACAGGCCCCTTTGAGCAGCTATGATTCTGCTTTTCAGAAAAATGCCAACACATAGAAAAAAGGGAAAATGGTGGGAGGCTAAAAGACCTTCTGCAGCCATGCATAGATCTGCAAGAATCTATCTGTAGCTCAGTCTTGTCTTTTTTTTTTTTTGTCAAGGAATTTGGAAAATACCTCTTTTCTAGGCACCTCAGTAGGAACTTTACTCTCTCAAACCACAAATTTGTAGTGCCTTACATAAGAAATTACAATTAAATCTACATAAATCTTTAACTAAATAAAGAATATTCATGGCTTAGATTTTAAATTGCATTTACAGATGAGGAAAACTTCTAGGCCCAAACAGTAACAGTGAAGCAACTACTGCTGGAAGGAATGATGCACCACATATGTCTTAGACCTCAAAAGCAGAGACTTAAGGGTAGAGAACACCGTACACATCACCACCAGAGTAGGTTGTTGGGACCCAGAGGAAGAGCAGGACACTTGGTGAAGTGCATGCAGCCACCATCTGCTCCCCTTCATGTAATGCCGCAGAGCTGACTGGAGCTGTGCTACTCTGAGATGAACTAGAGGTGGGTTCCTCATCGCATTACATCACACTCTCTCCCATTGTTAGCAATTAGGCAAGGGCTTTAGCGACAGAGAGGCATCCACTGATAAAGACAGAGAAATATTGGAACAGCAAACAGGAGGCCATGTAGACATTCTTATTTCTTTACTGTCAGAAGCTTCCATGTCATAGCAGGAGAGCCAAAAGCTTAGTCTACAAACTTCTGTTGGCACTTGCGCCAAATTAGGCTCCCTGGACTTCTGGCATCGTCTGCTGGACTGAGATCCAGCCGTCTTTCCAGTGTGTTGAAAACCTTTATTTTACAATCCCATTGTGGAGCTCAACTCCACCAACTATGTCTTCAGGCAGGTAGGACTCCTGGTCCATTGGGACATCAACAATTGTTTTTGGTGGCAATTTTGTATATAGGGATTGCCTTTTGCACCATAGCTTTTACCAGAGGAAAATCTTATTTCTTGCAATGAACAGTCATTTGGGGCTCCAGCAATTGGTACAAACCCTGGAGGATCAGTCCATCCAGCAGCACCTTAGTACCTGGGTGTATCTTTAATCACCTTGTGAAAGTCTGTTTTGAACCATAGGCTCTAACGTGTGAAATAATTTCTCAGATGTAGTCTTCTCTGGATAAGTTATAGTCCTTCAAAACTACAGACTCATTAGCTGTGTAGTCACTTTCTCTGATTTAAAGAACTAAAAGTGCAAGTTTAATATCTTATAGTATAGCATATTCATTCCAAAAAATATAATACTTTCACTGTGTTGGATACCTCCTCAGTGCTGGGCATGCAAAGATAATACACCAGGGTGCCTGCCCTCAAGAAGGTCAGGGTCAGATGGCAGAGACAGATAAGTGAAGAGAAACAGCAGTGCCTCCTGAGAAGCGTTTTCACAGAGTTAGGGATAACATGTTGTGGGAACACAGAGGGGGAACAAACAATATGATTGGTCTTGGGGAACAAGTAGGTTTCCAAGAAGTATGCTGCCGTTAATCACTGCTATACTCCCTTTTAACGCATGCAGAAATAGGTCATGAACAACCAGGGAACATAATTTTAATTGACTTATTATTAACCTTTTACTTCATGGAGTTCAAGCATATCTCTTGGACATATATATCTAAATAGCTGTATTGTACTATCTGTTGGATATCTCTTTCGCATGTTTGAACAAATTCTAGAGATATGGCAAGTTTAAGAACTTAAAAATAAGTTCAGGGATAGAATCTGTCTTTGTAACATAGGAATCAGAATAATTAGAAGGTGGAATTTGAATTATGTCTTCAAAAATGGATAAAAGGGAGAATAATGGCAATGACTACCCTAACTAGGGGACAGGGTTTAGAGGGAAACAGCATTGCCCAGGCAGGTTTGGGTGACCTGAGAACAAATCAATTGCTTTATGTTTAAAGCAATAGACAATTTGGGGGCAATTATGGTTTTTTCAGCAGAGGTAGGTTATAAAGGAAGATTCAACTGGTAAATAAAATTGCTCAGAGTAGGAGGAGAAATTGGAGAATACCCAGGGGGCATTGGTGGGATGTATAAACTAAGTGATGGGTTAGGGCCTAGACTACGGAGAAATGAGAAGGAAGATGAAGAAAATCAAAGACAGTGTGTTGAAGAAATGTTTGAGAGAAATTGGTAACAAATGGATACAGGGAATGAAGATTAGAAAGAGTCATATATGACTTTATTTATTCATTTATTCAAGAAATACTGTTTGATCAGCTGCCAGGTGTCATATATGGATGGATACTAAGTTCTGGAGACTCAACTGTGAACAAGGCCATTGCTCCCAATTAGCCTGCTCCTTTCTCCCAAAGAACTGGTTGGCTCTGTTCTCTACTTTTCCATGACATTGTCTCTTTCTGTATTATAACCTACATTAGGCACGACCCCTTCTGTAGCGGTGCTTGAACTGTTTTGAAGGTGCTCATGTGAAGTCTTGAAATGGGGCAAGGAAAAGGAGATGAGATTATGAATCTATTCCTCTTTCCTGGGGTGCAAATATGCCCATTATATATCTGCACATGTAGGGTAATTTCATATTCCAGAACAGTGGAGTTCTGGAGTATCACATTCCCGCCTTTTCCCCATCAAAGAGTATTTTAAGAAGGAACTTGATAATTGGGGAAAGAAGGCAAATAGGGTGATCTGAAACAGGGAAGATTTGATCATTCATCGAATTGGGGCCCTGCTCTTACTCTCAAAGGAGCACAGAGATGTAACCATTGCTTATGAAAAGGACCAGGAAATAGCTCAAGGGGCCAATGACTCAATGGGCAGCAGGACAGTGTCTCAGTGTCTTCAGAATATATCGACCTTTCATGCTGTCTATCCACAGCCCCCAATTTGTTGAGCCCATCAACGTCTCTCCCCTGGTTTATGATGTTAGCCTTCTGGGGTCCCCCAGTTGCCATTCTGGCTCTCTCCAAATTACTTTCTACATCTTGTAGGCCTTGCCCATCTGCTTCTTGCCCGCCACCTCTACAACCTCACTTTGCTGTCTGTTTCCCTTCCTTTCTACCCACCATCTACTCTGGCCTTATGTTCATTTCAGGTCCCTTTTGGCCTCTGGTCTTTTGCACATGCTGTTATCTTGTCTTTCCAATTTTGCAGATCTGGCTCTTTCATATTTTTCAAGTCTCAATTTAATATTAAGATCTCAAGGGTTCTTCCCTGGTCACTCCATCTCTTGTGATTCTTGATCTCCGCCCATTATTTGTTTCTTTCATAGCACTGATCACAACTTGCAATTATTTTATTTGTACATCTGGTTACTTTTTTGCTTGTTTCCTATTCTATAATGTAAGCTCCTTGAGGTCAGGGACTACAATCATTTTGTTTATTGTATCCTAAGGACCCAGCTCGGTGATACTGAGATCACTATCAATGATTCCATAAATATATATATTGATCACCTAGAATGTTCAATATATATATTGATCTCAGTGGTTAAAGCCTTGCACTAGCCTCCAACATGTTGAGGGTAGCTGCTTCTGGCCCTCGTTTGCTCAGGAAAGGAAAGGTACATGGGATAAAAATCACTAGATGGATGATATTAGGGCCTGAGTTTGACTGCTGTGAATTCTGCACCATATCAAATGCTTTATTTTGTGAAAGCAGCCCTTTTTATATTCATTCCCAATTGATTTTCCAAGATGTTTAAGCATCTTAGTAACAGCAATTATACCAAAGTTCTTTTTTGTGTGTTTTACACACTTATATCATCATAGTTCTATATTAGGAATACAATGTGCTCCAAATTATGGAAACTGAAGTGAAGGACTGAGAGTTAATTTTAGATAACTTCCAAGATTATGATTTGCAATTTTTCTGATTATTAACCATATTATACGTGACCTTTTAGTTTGGATTTATCCAAATTTCTACCATTTTTTCCACTATTTACTAAAACTACTATTTACTAAAATAGTTATTGTTTTCTTTAGCACAGCTACGGTAAATATACGTACTTTCTTTTAATTGCTTTGTGCAGCGTGTGTAGCAAGGAAGCTTTGGGTAGGCTGGACAGCACAAGTGTAGCCTGAACTTGAGAGCCCAGGCACTGGAGAAGAACCCAAGACACAAACTTGGGGTGTGTCTGGGGATGACAAGACAGGCTGGATACAAGTTTCCTTGGCAAAAGGTCATAGGGAGTCCAGGATTCATGACATCTGTCCAAATAAGGAAGATGCAGGTGACTAATGGTAGTAAGGAGCATATCCATGCTTTGGAGGGACTTGGGTACCAGGTCATGTACAACTCTGGCAACAAGGCAGGAGCTCAGCTGCTGGGGGCCTGAAGGAAAAGCACGGGCTGATTCAGAAGATAACTGGCCAGTCTTCCAGTGACTGAGGTCAGGCAGTCAGTTGAGGATCAGGGGGACTCAGGAGCTACATAGTTCATTTCTGTGAGTTATACCCATTTAAATATAAGAAAAAATTACCTCTTCCCTTGAGCTAGTAAAACTCTAATAAATTAAAATATATAATTATATTATTTTTGTGGTCCTAGTGGTTATGATTGGTCCTAATGATAATGTTTGTCTCTTGCTTTGGGATAGCCTTAGCCTGGTGGAGATGAAAATGTTCTCTGGACTATGCAAGAAAAGAGGAGGGAATCCCACTTAAGAGGGATTCTCAAACCTAAGTCATTCTCAAATTTATTCAAATCATACTTGAAAAGGAATGAAATTTAGGGGGATACATTTTAACTGTATAAGCCTTTACTAATAAAAGATTAAGAAGTATGTGGCTTAGCATCTTTTAATTATTTTTTTCTAGCAACTTGAATATACAATGTTTGAAATCTCTGGTTGGATCAACATTATTTTGCTCAGAGGTTTGTGGACTTTGCATACTGATTCTTTCCTGTTTCCAAGTACATTTGCTTTTAGGCTATTTTTATTCACTTTAAAGGAATTTTAATAACTTTCTGTTGACAGCATGGACAGCTGGTCTTGAGAATTAAAGAAAATTCACTTGCTGACTGAGGAAGGAAGTGACATCAATGAGCTTCTAAAGTCAGCCCACAGGGGGAAATTGGCTGGTGAGAGAGTAGCCTTTCATTGCACTGTATTTATCGAGCGATGCCTTGAGATGCAAATTGCTGTATCAATCAAACCTGTGGTGCCTACCTCCAGCCAACCCAGTGCAAACTGAAGGAACAATGCCCTGAAACACTGAGAATAAAAAGGATGAGGGGTGCAGGAGCCCAGAGGCTAAGTGAATTACAGAGCTCAGAATGCTCTCTCACCAAGACTATACTTCATTCTCTGTCAAGCCTCAGTTTCTTTGTCTAGAAAATGAGTTTGATGGAAACTGTTGGTTGAAGTCAGTCTGTTTCTTTGACAGATGACTAAGACAACCATGTCCTAATACAGATAGTGTAGACATGCTATCTCAGTACGTCTGTCCCAAAGAGAGCTATCAGTTGCTTTTTATCCCCTGCTGAGAGCTATTTAGAAACAGAAATTTTTGGCTGTCATACATAGCTACTACCCTGATCCCTTATTTAAAAAATCTGTATTCATCGTTTATACTGTGAAAAAAGCCAACCATTAGATCTGGACTTTAATAATGACATAGTAATCACAACTATCATCGTCATAATAATAAGTGACAATTCTTACTACCATCAGAGAATCTTTTTCTGGAGTTGCAGTTACCTATTTTTCAAAGATAGCTGTGGTGTGACTAGATTGTGTGTGTATGTGTGGGTTTTGTCAGGTGAACAGGCAGGTATGTATGCATGTACTCACATCTGTGCAAAAGAAAGGCAGAAAAGTGCCTAGGTACATTTTATGTTTATGAGATGAAAAAGTAAATTCTACTTATTTATTTTTGAGATGGAGTCTCCCTCTGTTGCCTAGGCTAGAGTGCAGTGGTACAATCTTAGCTCACTGCAAACTCTGTCACCCGGGTTCAAGTGATTCTCCTGCCTCAGCCTCCCAAGTAGCTGGGATTACAGGTGTGCACTACCACGCCCAGCTAATTTTGTATTTTTAGTAGAGACTGGGTTTCACCATGTTGGTTAGGCTGGTCTCGAACTCCCAACCTCAGGTGATCCACCCGTCTTGGCCTTCCAAAGTTCTAGGATTACAGGCATGAGCCACTGCACCTGGCCTAATTTTTGTATTTTTAGTAGAGATGGGGTTTCACTATGTTGGCCAGGTTGGTCTCAAATTCCTGACCTAGTGATCCCCCTGCCTTGGCTTCCCAAAGTGCTGGGATAACAGGCATGAGCCACCTCACTTGACTCTCAGATTTTTCTAGTCTTGACTTTGCCAGGCTATATTATATCTCGCAAATTACTTCACCTCTGACTTTTGTCTTCATTGTATAACAACAGGGCTATAAATACTAAATTTGCTTATAGTTGCTTATGTTCTTTGACTCTTAAAAGAATGAAGTGTAATGAAAGTTCCTGTAGAATTGGCACAAATGAAAAAGAAAGGAAGCCTTGGAAACATCATTCTGGATATCAGCTCTGGGAAAGAATTCATGACTAAGCCCTTAAAAGTAACTGCAACAAAAACAAAAATTGAGAAGTGGAACCTAATTAAACTAAAGAGCTTCTGCACAGCAAAAGAAACTATCAACAAAAGCAGACAACCTACAGAACAGGAGAAAATATTTGCAAAGTGTGCATCCAAAAAAGGTTGATATCCAGAATTTATGAGGAACTTAAAACAATTGAATGAGCAAAATACAAATAACCCCTTTAAAAATTGGACAAAAGACATGAACAGGCATTTCTTAAAGGAAGCTGTCAGCAAACATAAGAAAAAATGCTCAACATCACTAATTATCAAAGAAATAAACATCAAAACCACAATGAGATAACATGTCATGTCAGTTAGAATGGCTATTACTGAAAAGTTGAAACATAACAGATGTTGGCGAGGCCATGGAGAAAGGGAATGCTCATATACTGTTGGTGGGAAGATAAATTAGTTCAGCCACTGTGGAAAGCAGTTTGAAGATTTCTCAAAAAACTTAAAACAGAACTTCCATTCAACCCAGCAATCCCATTACAGGATATATACCCAAAAGAAAATAAATTGTTCTACCAAAAAGACATATGTACTTGTATGTTCATTGCAGCACTATTCACAATAGCAAGATGTGGAATCAACCTAGTTGCCCATCAATAGTGGATTGGATAAAGAAAATGTGGTACATATACACCATAGAATACTGTGCAGCCATGAAAAAATGAAACCATGTTCTCTGTAGCAACATGGATGCAGCTGGAGGCCATTATCCTAAGGAAATTAATACAGGAACATAAACCAAATTCTTCATGTTTTCACTTATAAGTGGGAGCTAAACATTGGGTACACATGAACATAAAGATGGAAACAATAGACTGAAGACAACTAGAGGGATGAGGGATGGAGGGGGGAAAGGGTTGAAAAAATAACTATTGGGTACTGTGCTCAGTACCTGGGTGATAGGATCAGTGATATCCTAAACTTCAGCATCACACAATATACCCAGGTAACAAATCTGCACATATATCCCCTGAATCTCAAGTAAAAGTTGAAATTATATTAAAAAAGAAAGAAAGGAGTCATGTTTGGTATGGGAACCTGGGAAGGCTTCATGGAAGAGACAGCATTTGATCTGGGTAGGACATAACAGAAACAGATTAGGGAAACAGTATTTCACCTGGAAGGAAAAGCATGAGCAAAAGCACATCAGGGAATGAATGTCTAAGTGGATAAGGAATAGTGAATAGTTGTGCTGAACTTAAAGGTAGTCTGTATATTGGCAAGTAATAAGGAAAGCAAAAATTATGTGATGGACCAGTATCATGGAGGCCTCTAAACACTTAAAGAAACATTTTTGATAAATATTTGTTCAGGGAGTTCTTGAACAATTTTGAGCCAAAGACTGATCCAAATTGTGCCTTAGAAAGATTAACCTTGAGGATGGGGGATCCAGGCAAGGAGATGGAAAAGTGTAGATAAATGTAGGGCACATTGTATGAGTAAAATGGACTGGATAATTCAGGTTGGGGGTCAGTAGGATGGGAAAAAAGGGAATAAAAGAGGAGCAAGATTTTAAGCTTGGTTACTTGGGAGAAGATGCTATTAATGGAAAGGTAGAAATAAGAAAACAAGTTCAATTTAAAGAAGTAAATTTGGTGAGTAACAGGCAGGAAGATGATAAGCTCAGTTTAGCATTTATTTGGTTTAAAATACCAGTAAAACATCCTGCAGGAGGCAGAAATAGATAACAGGAGAATCCCAGGCACTCTTCTGCAGAGTGATGACGGGGAGAAGACAACGTAGACGACTCTCAAGTTGAAGGGAAATAAATATCAAGATTTGAACTTTGGAAAACAGTTGTATTTTATTTATATTTGAATAATTTGATGCCGCCTTAGATAATGGAATGCAAATTTTACATCATCCACAGTGAATAAGAAGAGACCTTTAATCTAAGCTATCCCAAGGATTTATACTAAGGAACTAGTATATTTGAAGTTTGGTGTAAGAGCCTAAGTTCTCACTGATTGTGGAGGTAAAAGGCAGTTGAAAGTTTTAGCATAAGAAAATTAGACTGATTTCCTTATTTATTAACGAAATGAATGTTTAGAATTTATCTGAGAACAACCAAATTAAACATTTATGCCTAGTGTTCCATTATTGGAACACTAAGCATATGGGAGTTATTTATATCCTACTGCTCAAGGTAATTGCCAAGGTCTGATCGCAAAAACTCAAAAAGTTGCAACCTCCAGCATAAGAGGGTTAAGGGCAGAGCTGAATCTGGAACACTGATTTTGGTAATGGTCAAGAGTGGGGCCAAGCAATCAGAATGTCTGGGTTTGAATCCCAGCTTCCCTACTCTCTGACTGGGCAACCTTGGGCAATTCACAACCCCTCAGCCTCCCCGTTTGTAAAATAAGGCCAACAAACAAAGGTATAGAGTTGTTTTTGATGATTCAACACGTTCACATATGTAAAAGACTTATCATGTCACCTGGCACCATTAATGACTCTGGGGCCAGTTCTCTTTCCCTTGTATTACAGGATTACTCAAACAAAGAATAAAACCCAATTGTTTAGAATCCAAATGAAAGCTAATTTTGAAAAATAAAAACAAGTTTCAAGACAGTTATGTATACTATTTTGAAAAGACCAGGGAGTATGGAAGAAAATTAGAAGTGATATGTATCTTTAATGTCAAAAAATTAAAAAGTCACATTTAGATGATTAAAAAATAGTCAAGAACTTTAGCTTAGCCAAATAAATAAAAACTAAAATGCTTGGAATCTTATTTTTACCTTAAGGCATATCTGCACAGACATTACTCCAGATTCTATTCTTGGTCTGTTTCCCAGACTGCCAACCAGCACAGGAGGAAGACTCCAGCTGCTTCCCCTGAGTGGAGCAATCCAGCTGAGTTGGAGGCAGCAGAGACTTGCATGGGAGAACTGGGGGACCGAGGCATTTCTAGTGAGCCTGCTCCGATTCTCATACAAACATGCCTTAAGAAGAAAGGTGTGGGCCAGGTGAGGTGGCTTATGCCAATAATCCCAGCACTTTGGGAGGCCAAGATGGGTGAATCACCTGAAATCAGTAGTTCAAGACCAGCCTGGCCAATACAGTGAAACCCCTGTCTCTACTAGAAATACAAAAATTAGTCAGGTGTGGTGGTGGATGCCTGTAATTCCAGCTACTTGGGAAGCTGAGGCAGGAGAATTGCTTGAACCTAGGAGGCGGAGGTTGCCGTGAGCTGAGATGGCGCCATTGAACTCCAGCCTGGGTGACAAGAGTGAGACTTCTCCAGAAAAAAGTAAAAAAGATAGAAAGGTGTGTAGAGTTTTCTGTTTTACCTTTTATACTTCTTAGGGTAGATTATGATATGGACTCTAATGTTTTAGCATTAAATTCATATTCTTCTCTTTAAATTCATATTCTTTCCTTTAAATTCATTATACTCTAAAATACTGAGTTTTATTAATTTCTTACTACGTTTTCAGATTCCATGTACTCTCAGCTTCTAATTATCTCTAGTGACCATGCAAAGCCTTAGTATAGAGCCAGGCAAATTCAAATCACACAATCAATCAATGATAGACAGGGGAATCTCATGATTTCCTATAGTAGACTTCACATACTTATTAGAACTCAATTTCCCACTATACCTTGCTTTGGCCTTTAGAAAGTAGTGAGAAAGTCTATTCCAGCTTGTTTTTTAAAAATGAAATTGATTTTTGAGGTGGAGTCCCATTAGGATTTTTTTTTTTCCTGGAAGCAACGCCCCCTAAATTGCCAAACAAGTAAATGGGACAAATGATTTTTTTTCTTCTCAGCTAACTTTTAGAGTACAAGGGACTACAGACAATAAATATGGATGTTGTTTGAATTTTCTTTTTTCCATAGATCAACAGTCAGCCACGGAAGGCAAGAACTAGCTGAAAGGATTGTTCACACAGTGTGATTGTTAGTTTCCCAGCTCTTTCTACATGATATAAACATACCTCCAGAGAGCTTGTTTAGATAGCATAGATGAAGTTTCTGTAGAGGGAAGAATCAAAGGCTCTGCCTTTTTCAAAAGCCCTCTGTGTTTGTGGGTAACCCCGTGGCATGCGGTGGGCCTGTGGTTCAGGCAGCAGAGATCAAATGTAAACAAGCAGCTCTTAGGTGGCTCCATGTGGCACCCTTTTTCCAGCATCAACCTACAGATATTTTCCTGTACAATCCCAGCAGCAGAGGGAGGCTCGCACATTAGCTACTTTTATATAATTTCCCTATATTTAGCATTTTGGGTATTTTTACATTTGTTTGCTTGTTTTACATTTCAGATGTCCTAAGTCTAATTCTAGTTCCCTTTAGGGGTGGGGGTGGGATGGCTTTGCAGGGGTAGAGGGTTTCATAAAATCAGTTCTGTGATGAGAATCTATTAATTTTTTTTGCTTTTTAAAAAACAACACTCCAAAAAGGATAGAAATGACAACATTGAATGTGATCTATGGTTATACCATAGAGAATTCTTTAACTAAATTCTTATTTTACATAATTAATATTAATTAGGGGAAAATCAGTTAATATTCATTGGAATCAAAGTTGATTCCTAGCTTCTTGCTTTTTGTAAAAAATATTTTTTCTTTTGAAGCTATTATTTGACTTTGCCAGAAAATGTATTGACCTTTCTGTTTCACAATGGTAGCAGGATAATTTTATCTGTTTCCTTCTATTTGGAAAATGTATACCATTGTCACTTTTGATTGTTACTATGAAAGCAATAACTTACGTAACTTAAACCCATAAAGTAATAAACCATTTTATGCATGAATTGCTATATGATTTTCTATTTTAAAATCTCTGATTCTTTTTCTTTTTCCTCCAAAGAACGAGAATATAAAACTTTAGAGTTTTATGCTGTAGGCAAATCCCAATTTCACCAGAGTGGTATGCTGAATGTTAACCTCACTGCAATTCTCGTTACATTTAAATACGCTCCAGTTTTTAGGAATTTCAGATGGTCGTTTATGTCCTCTCACTGCCTTGCTCAATCTGTCTTTCTCTCGTAACTAAGTTAGGTTAATATTTGTTTGGTAGTTTGAATCACGAATCACTTTGATTAAGTTCACTACCTTTAAAGAATCTTCTTTTTCATCTGTTGGGAAATCTTTGCTATATAAAAAAAACTGGTTAGAGTAGAATGATGCTGGCTGGTTCTTGGTTCAAATAACCAGATACATAGTGCTCCCTCTAATAATAGTGACCCTGGGAAGAGTCCCTTTCAGAAAGCAGTCTATGAACACTGCTTTTCATTTTAAATGACTACCTAAGGTTTTCCCCACTACAAATCAGAGCATGTATAGACTCTAGATAGGTTTTATTGATTAGCAACTCAGTAGTGATTATAAAAAGTAAATGCAATGCTCTTCACTTTAAGCAATATGGAACTTAGAAATCTGTAAAAATTTCAGTGTAGCAGTTGTGTTGAGAAGATTTTCAGAAGAACCGAGGGTTGGAGACAGAAAACAAGCTAGAAGGCTACTGCAGTGCTCTTGAGGAGAGTAGAAGAGGCCCTGAGAGGGCAAATGGTATTAGGGTAGAAAAGAGAGACCCATTTTAGAGATGTGCAGGACGTAAAACTGGCGCCTGATGGGTAAGTGAAAGGGAGAAATCAGGGCTACCAGCAGGCTGGAAGTGTGATGTCTACCTAGATGGTGGTGCCATCCAAAAGGCAATTTTAGAGGGATTTTGTTTATGGTTTTAATACCTGCAAGACATCTAAGGATAGAAATGTTGAGGAAGCAGATGAAGACATGAAGCTCCAGGAAGCTGTCTGTTCTGCAGATGTAGGTGTGGAAGTTATTGGAGTACTGGTGTTAATTGACATGGACAATGAATAATATTACTCAGGGAAGATAGATAAGGTTCAAAGAAATAGAACTGAAGTATGATCAGAGGGGGAAGAATTCAGAAAGACAAAAGAAAAGAATGACCAGAAAGGAATAAGATATTTAACAAAGGCATAGTGTCACGATATCAAGGAAAGCAAGAACTAGGGATTATCTACTCTTACACTGCTGGTGGTAGAAGCACAACCCCTTGGGAGGATAATTTTTCAATATGCAATAGAATTACTTATGAACAAATCTGCCCTTTGATTCAAACCCTTTGACATCTATTTCCAGTTTATCCTGAAGATATACCTCCACAATATAAAAACATACATGCATATGGTTGTTCATTACAGCATTACAAGTAATAACTAAAGGCTAGAAACAACCCGTTAGAAACAGCTGTAAGTACATTCACTCGATGGATGACTACAGTGTTTAATTATTTAAAAAGAGTAAAGTAAAACTCACTGAGATAACGATATGTTTATGTCTATGTGGTTATATTTAAAACAGAAACAGAGAGAATAAACTAGAGACCAATGAAAATATTCATGGAGAAGGGCGTAGAGGTATAGAGTGAGGACCTGTCTGTGAATGAGACTTCTTTGAAGATACCTTTTATATAGTTCTGACTTTGAAACTATATAAATACTTTATGTATACAAAATACAAAATTAAGTGAAAAGATAAATCCTAAAATTGAATATAAACAAAAACAAATGAGCTTAACTCTCTATTGGGAAGATAAGACACTATATAGAAAGACATAATTTTGAGTAACTGTAAACACATTATTTATCTTTATGGTTTATCCCAAGAACAATAAGTACTATAGTGAAATTGCAAGCATCACTTGGTAGATTTATTGTCAGTAGTAAAATTGGCATTCTAATTTTACAAATATTTTAAGGACATTGTGGGATAAAGCAAATAAGTAAGTATATTGGTATTATTAATTTTAGGAACCAAAATTTTCAGTATAAGAAAAAAGAGAAGTGACAAAAGCAGAGAAATTTTAAATTTCAATTAGAAATATTAATATGAAGTCATTATTCAGAAAAGCAAACACCCTAGTATCAATAAGCACCACTAACACCTAGATCCTAGTTTTCACATGCTATTCCCATTAAAAGAAACCAGGGCTCCTCAGAGAAACTGAGTCCAGAGCTGGAGAAGGAAAGGATATCTCTTTTTGTTGGCAATCCAAAGTGCTCAAAAACTAATGAGGTTGTATCAAAAAGACAAAGGAGCTAGCTTAAAGAGTTTTTCCCTGTCCATGCTAGTGAAATTCACTGCATAATTAAAAATCAATGAGTTCATAGTGGTTTTACATCCCAAGAAAAAGGGGGAGAAAGGAGAAAAAAAGAAAATTTCTTAAATTTTAAACAATTTATTAGATAACATTCTAAACAATGTTATCTAATAAATGTAGAAGAGATAACAGAATTAAGAAAATATGTTTTAAATTCCTAATGCAGTAAACTATTCATTAATGGATTCTAAAGTAGGATATTATCATCATATAAAATATGACTTCATGGATATCTTCATAATTACAAAAGAAAAATGTACTTTTAAAACACAGAGATCTGTGGTCAGTCATGGTGGCCCATGCCCGTAATACCTGCACTTCGGGAGGCCGAGATGGAAGGATCACTTGAGCCCAGGAGTTTGAGACCAGCCTGGGCAATATAGTGAGACCTCATCTTTACAAAAACCTTAAGAAATTAGCCAAGCATGGTGGTGCATCTCTATGGTCCCAGCTACTCAGGAGGTCGAGGTGGGAGGATCACTTGGGTACGGGATGTGGAGGTTGCAGTGAGCCAAGATTGTGCCACTGCAGTCCAGCCTGAGTGACACAGTGAGAATCTGTCTCAAAACCTCCTCCACACCTTCACGAAACTGCAACAAACAACAGAGATCTCTTATTCACACTTTAAACAAAGTGATCAAATTTGGCACCATTAATATGAAATGAGTGGCAACATATAACATGAAGTAGACATCTTACTGATGAGGTATCAGTACTGGAAGCTTCATCCTAGTTTCTAGGCTGAGCTGTCAGTTTACCGAGTGAAGGAACAATTTAAGCTATGTCCTGAGGAAACATTGAAAACAGACATCCTAAAAGACAACTTACCCAGACTCCTAAACAATTCAATGTCATGGGGGTGAGGGGAAAGCCTAGGGAACTATTTTAGATTATGAAAGAATAAAGAAACATAAAAACCAAATTCAGTATTTGAACATTGATTATTTTAATAGATTTTTGGTTCAGGCAGAAAATAGTTGTAAAAGACATTCTTGGGACAATTGGAGACATTTGAATATGGAATTGATACCAGATGATATAAAATTATTGTTACTTTTCTTAGATGTAAAGATGGTATTGTAATGTAGGAGAATGCCCTTATTTTGGAGGGAAATGATCTAAAGAATTTGGGAGGAGATGTTATGATGTCTACAACTTATTTTTAAATATATACAGGAGCATACACCATGTTGGGAGGATTGTATCTAAGGCAGAATGGCAACAATTGGGGAATCTTGGTGATGGCCACACAGGTGCTCATTGTACCATTCTTTCAGATTATCTGTAGGTTTGAAAATTTTCATAATGCAAAGTTGAGGGAAAAAAGAAGAGAGCAATCAAAGTGTTAAGTGTGGTAGGGATAAGATCTGGGAGGAAAAAATCTCTTTTTTAACCAGTGGTGAGTTTAGTTAGAAAACTTTCGAAAGAACGATGGGAGCTGAAGCCAAATGTCGGTGATTGAAGGAGAGAAAATGGAAACAGGAAGGATAGAACCCACCTACGGGAAATCAGAATGAAAATGGGGGGCAAGAGATTGAGTTAATGTAAAAATATCAATGGAACCAGAGAAGCGAAAATAGCTCTAGGCTGAGGGCAACGAGCCTGCTGAAATGAAGAGGTTGAACATGCCGGAGAGATAGTGATGGGAATGTTCAGAAACGGGTCCTTGATGGTGGGTGAGCAGTATATCCAAGGCACAGGCTTGGCTTCAAGCTGGAGAAGAAACAAGCCATCCTCTTATCTTGCAGCACAGGAGGGTAGAGGTGTACAGCGAGCTTATAGGGAGGGTGGTAAAGTGAGAGAGGGCATGCCTGAGGCTGGGAGTTCCTCCAAAAGTCTGCAGCAAGGCAGTCTGCTGAAAATGAGAAGAGTGAAGATGAAGAGAAGGCAGTGAAAGGTTAGAGCGATCATGAATGGGAACAGGACTGTTAGGCCACTGAGTAGTGTAAGGGCCCTCTTCATGTTGAAGAACATGATTTCAAAGTGGCCCCCATCAGTAGATCGTGTCGTTTCTCCATCTTTCTAGGAAGGTGATGTGAAAATTCAAGGGTGCAAGGAGCTCAGTGGTCCTTAAGAAGCGGAGATCTGATGATGGACTATGAAGCCTGGCCAAAGACAAATACAGGAATGGCTGGATTGAGGGCCCAGAGACACCTGTCATGTTGAAGAACAGTTAGGTGAGTGAGAAATGCCCAGAGAATAATAATAGCAAGGTAAAGGCAGAGATTGGAATCTCCGAAGTTTATTTTTGAAATAGAGCAATTACAGGTGAGGGTCAACTTGTGGCTATGGAAGCTGGTGGCTGGAGTGGAACATAGAGCATGTGGTTGTACTGAGTTTTCTCCAGAACCATAGATCTTTAGAATTTCATGAGTGCAGGCTTTATTCCAGTTTCTACTAGAAAAAGTTTGAAGAAATTTTTGCCAATGTGGAATCAAATTTTGGTTTGCTGTCATTTTAAAAATTGCCTTACTCAATTTTTTTTTTTCTTCCTCCTTTCTTTTTTCTTTTTGGAGACAGGGTCTTGCTGTATTGCCTAGGCTGATACAGTGGTGCAGTCATGGCTCACTACAGCTTCAAACTCCTGGGTTCCAGCGATCCTCTTACCTTGGCCTCCCAAAGTGCTGGGATTATAGGTGTGAGCCACTCAACATGGCTCAATTTATTTTAATCCAGCAGAGACCTACAATAGATTCAAAAGTGAAGCATGGATTCCCTTTCTAAATTTATTCTAAGAAAATCTTGAGGGGCATACATAAAACAGAGCCCGCATGTGTCCTCCAGGCTGGGTAAGTGAAACCTAACAATCTAAGAGGCCCTCAGCAGAGGACTGGCTGAAGAAGTCACAGCAAAATCTTCCAGTGTGGGGCTGGGCACGGTGGCTCACATCTGTAATCCTAGCACTTTGGGAGGCCAAGGCAGGCAGATCACAAGGTCAGGAGTTCAAGACTAGCCTAGCCAACATAGTGAAACCCCATCTGTACTAAAAATACAAAAATTAGCTGGGCATGGTGGTGCATGCCTGTAGTCCCAACTACCTGGGAGGCAGAGGCAGGAGAATTGCTTTAACCCGGGAAGTGGAGGTTGCAGTGAGCCAAGATTCTGCCACTGCACTCCAGTTTGGGCAACAAAATGAGACTTCGTCTCAAAAAGAAAATCTTCCAATGTGACTTACGTAGCCAGTCAGAAATGATGATCTGGATATATTTAGTGAAAAAAATAAGTTACAGAAGAGTATATCTATCATGCACCTATTTTTATTAAAATGTATATATTTTATGGGAAACTATAAACCTCTGGGTGATAGATGGATGAGTGATTTTTTTTCTTTTTGTTTCTCTGTGCATTCTAGTTTTCTACAAGTTGTGTTATGTGTGCAGTAAAGAAGTCTGGATTTCAAATAAATTGAAAATGGAACATAAATATACCTTTACCATGGTTGTGTTAAAAATTTTTTATTATCCTATTATTACTAAATAAATGTTTCTTTGTTGTGAAGAATCTAGAAAATACAGATAAAAGAAGTAAACTACTTGTGATCCTAACACCTGTAGGTATGACCTGCTAATACGTGTGGTACACACACCCTTTCACATACTGTATTTTTCTTTTCAAAATTGGTATCATCTAATGTATAGTCTTAAAAACTTTTTTGTTCACTTAAATAATCTTTGCATGCCATTAAATAGTCTCAATCTATATTGTTTTGAATGGCTATGAGATGGGTTCTTTTTAAAAAAAAAATACCAAAGCTTCTTAACCTTCTTTTAGAGACGTTTAAGTGATTTATTGTATTTTTTGGGGGAAGGAGGCCCTACCATATACAACCATTAGTAGTGTCCACATGAACAGAGAGTTGGTGCAAACCATGACTACTTTTGAACGAACCCAGTATCTGTGCACACAACCTTGACCCTTAGGACAAATTCCTGGAAGTACAATTGATGGATTAAAGAGTTTTATGAAGTGTCTAATGCTAAGAGTGTCTCTAAATACCTATGTCCCAGCACTCTGTTAACTCTGATTTCTACAAAAAAGTGCTAAGTTTTTAGGAAACATGCTATTTATGCAACCCCATGGTGTTGACATTTTTTTTTTTTTACTACAGAGCTTGAGAGGTTGAACATTTTAATATGTTTACACAGCATTGATATTTATTCTTCTATTCATCTCTAGCTCCTTTAAAAACAATTTATTTTAGAGACAGCATCTTTCTCTGTTGCCCAGGCAGGAGTCCAGTGGTTCAATCATAGCTCACTCTAAACTTTGACTCCTGGGCTTCAAAAATTCTCCTGCCACATCCTTTCGAGTAGCTGGGATTACAGGCATGAACCACCATACCAGGCCTTCTTTTTTTCTAATGGAATATTCCCTTCCTCTTAGTAATAATTTTTGCCCATCATGTGTTTTATGAATATCTGTCCTAATTGTCACTCATCTTTACTTATTTACAATGTTTAGGGAATAAAAGGATATTAGAGCAATGGCTAGTATTCAGTAAGCACTTACAATATACCTGTAACATCCAATACATTCTTTACTCAGCTCTCCTAGCACTTCTGTGAGATGAGGCGATTGCAGATGATGAAGACTGAGGCATTACAGATACTAACGTGCTTGGCATCACAGCTGGGAGGTGATGAGCTCAAGCCCCACTTCTGAGTCTACATCATTTCCTTTCTGGTTTCTATTTTCAGTGTCAAGCTTGGAAAGGCACAGATGTGTGCAGCAATTAAAAATCATAAGGTCAAATCTGTATGTAAGGCTACAGAACAATACCTGCATTGTATTTTTAGAACAATGTGTATAACTAATAAATTTTTTAAAGTACATATAATTATATGTAAAGAAGTCAGAGGAGATCTACTTTAGCACTTTGTTATATGTAGGGCCTGGTGGAAGAGGAGTAACAGTTACTTTTAATTTAAGCACATCTGTTTTCTTTTTCTTATTCTTGAGACAGCAAGTCACTTCCTTGCCCAGGCTGGAGTGCAGTGGTACAATCATAGTTCACTGCAGCCTCAAACTCTTGGGTTCAGGCAATCCTCCAATTTAGCCTTCTAAGCAGCTGGGACTACAGGCCTGCGTCACTGTCCCCAGCTAATTTTTTAATTCGTAGAGATGGAGGTCTTGCTTTATTGCCCAGGCTGTTCTCAAACTCCTGGCTCAAGCAATCCTCTTGCCTTGGCCTCCCAAAGTGTTGGAATTACAGGTGAGAGCCACTGGGTCTGGCCAGCTTTTGCTTTTCAAAACTTTTTATTAGGAAAATGTACTGCATCAATTTAAAGAGAACGAGGTTTCTGTTTTGGATAAGAAACATGGGTGAGGCTTTGAATATGTTTTTCGGTTTTGCACATTAGGACAAGCATTCCTTCATTCATCCACTTGTTCAACCCTTCATACCTGGTTTGAAAGTCTAGTTTGTGTTGGTCTTGGGCTGGCTACTGGGAACACAAAGGCAGAAAGGTATAATCAGCCCCTCCTCTCAGTCTGGCAAGGAGACACACAGGACAGCTTCCATGTGAGAGCTGCTGTAAGAATAAGGCAAAGTCCAGTCTCTGCTCAGGGGAAGAGGGCCAAAGTTGGCCTGGGAGTGTCAGGGAAAACTGCCAAAAGGCTCCAGCTTTTAAACTGTGACCCAGCTGACTGAATTTTCTCTTTCCAGTTCCCATAACTGTTCATACCCCCGTCTCTTTCAGCCTGGGGTGTTGATGACTCTCCTGTTACTAACCTGGGGTTACTATACTATCTTCTGTGGTCTGCTCCCTCTAATCCTATTTCAAATTATAGTCTCTTTTTTTTTGAGATGAAGTCTCACTCTGTCACCCAGGCTGGTTTGCAGTGGTGTGATCTCAGCTCACTGCAACCTCTGCCTCCCTGGTTCAAGTGATTCTCCTGCCTCAGCCTCCTGAGTAATTGGGACTACAGGTAGCTGCCACCATGCCTGGCTAGTTTTTGTGTTTTTATTAGAGACAGGGTTTTGCCATGCTGGTCAGGCTGGTCTTAAACTCCTGACCTCAAGTGATCCACCCACCTCAGCTTCTCAAAGTGCTGGGTTTATAGGGGTGAGCCACTGTGCCCAGCATTATAGTCCCTTTCTATATAATCCTTTTAAAACTTATCTCAATCTGAATGTGGCCTGTTTCCCTTGGGACATTTACTGATAGTTGGTGCCTTTTGTCCGAAGACAGGTGCAGTTGCTGGGAGCTGGCAGAATAAGGCTGGTAGCATGATCATGGCCTGGGATAGTTTGCTTATCACCTGGGGATTGAGACCCAAGGCTGCTGCAGGGAGTATCTCACAGGTATCTGGTATAAACGGGGAGAAAATTGGCAGGTGGTAGGTGATGGAATATGGTGTGTTTATGAGTCAGGTGGGACAAACTGAAGACCTCTAGAAATCATTTGTGAGATGAGATGAAGCCAGAGAAACAGTTTTATATGATTTTTGAGTGTGTGTTTGAAACGCTGAAGCTGATATTTTCTGAGAAACACCCATTACTTAGATGGGAAAATTGAGGGTTCAGTAAGTTATCAATTTACCCATTTAGTCATTCATGCAGCAAAAACTGAGGACATATTATGTACCAGGCACTGTATTAGGCATGGAGTGAATGAAACAAACAAAAACCCCTTCCCTCATGGGGCCATATTTGTATCCAAGTCGGGCTGCCTCTCAACATAGCGTTCTTTCCACTGTCTCAAGCTGCCTTCTATTAAGCATTTGATAAATCTCATTTCGCCAAAACATGAGGTGAAGGGCCCACTCCTCTGCCACTTCCTGGGACCATGGGCTACTTTTGCATCTTCTAGATGTGCACTTTCAGCTAAGCTTGGCAGAATCTCCAAACTCCTAGAACTCTGTGTCCTGGTAAGTCATCACCAGGACTAATCACAAACGCTAATGTTGGTGCTTATTACTGAGCCATTGGGTCTGTTTTTAAGAACACAAAGAATGAAAAGATTAGCTGCCTACAAGCTCCCCCATCTGTTCAAATGGAAAAACTTCACAGAGCCCTAGTGTGCTGGGCAGTGCAGTTTCCAGCTTGTGTTTTTAAGAATGATTAAAAAAAAAAAAAAGAGTTGAGCGCAGTGGCTCATGCCTGTAATCCCAGAACTTTGGGAGGCCAAAGCGGGTGGATCACCTGAAGTCGGGAGTTTGAGACTAGCCTGACCAACATGGAGAAACCCCATCTCAAATAAAAATACAAAAACAAACAAACAAACAAAAAACATTAAGCCGGGCATGGTGGTGCATGCCTGTAATCCCAGCTACTTGGGAGGCTGAGGTAGGAGAATCACTTGAACCGAGGAGTCAGAGGCTGCGGTGAGCCGAGATTGCACCATTGCACTCCATCCTGGGCAACAAGAGTGAAACTCCATCTGAAAGAAAGAAGAAAGAAAGAAAGAAAGAAAGAAAAAAGAAAAGGAAGGAAGGAAGGAAGGAAGGAAGGAAGGAAGGAAGGAAGGAAGGAGAAAGAAAGAAAGAAAAAGAAAGAAAGAGAAAGAAAGAAAGAAAGAAAGAAGGAAAGAAGAAGGAAGGAAGGAAGGAAGGAAGGAAGAAAGAAAGAAAGAGAGACAGAGAGAAAGAGAGGAAGAGAGGAAGAAAGGAAGGAAGGAAGGAAGAAAGGAAGGAAGGAGAGAAAGAAAGAAAGAAAGAAAGAAAGAAAGAAAGAAAGAAAGAAAGAATTATTTCAGTGCTTCTCCAAATGAAAACATCTATTTCACCTCAAAGAGTATTTTGTAGCAGTAGAATGTCGTGAGTAAGATCACAAACTTGGGTGTCAGTGAGACTGGGTTCCGGTACTAATTCTTCATTTTTGTAGCCATTTGACTTCAGGCAATTTCCTTAGCATCTGCAAACCTTGATTTAGTCTTCTAAAATAGAAATTATCAGACAATCCCTACCTCATGAGATTTTCATGAGGACTAAATGATATAATGCACATTTCATACTTAGAGTAGTACAGGTCACATAGTAAGTGCTCAATAAATATAGTCTTTATCGTTATATGCATTATCTCTTTCACTTACCACACCCTTCAGAAGGAAAGAAAAAGTGATTATGTAACCTAAATATCTGTAGCCAGGGAAGCAAAGTCATAGCTTTATAAGAACATTTTTGATTAAAGAGAAACCATAGACATTTAAAATAAAAAATAGAAGCAGAACCCTGATGTGGCTAACACAAATTAGACAACATTTATAAAAGTTCTAAAGCTTTGTAAAAACTGGAGACCAAATAGAAATCCACATGATTTCCTTTATTTTATTGCTCATATCTAACTTAGCCACTAGGAAATTAGTGCAGAAGAAGAGAGTATGAAGCAACCAAGATGAGGAAGAGGTGACATGAGGGACAAATACACAGGGAAAGGGGGGAATCTGGGAGGCCTTTCTGCCTAGTGGTCAGAAGGAAGGCCAGATGGCAATGGCAGGAGCCTTAGACTAGAAAATAAGAGGCTCTCCTCTTTCTCAGTGTCCAGAATCATGATTTATTTTTTTCCTTCATTACTCATAGTTGTCCAAAGTGAAGAAATTCTTGGGAAGCTATTATGAAAGCTATTTACAACTGAATGCACTCCCAATTACAAGCACTGGACCAGTATTACTTGGGTTTAGAATTTGAGCTGACTGTGAACGGATTACGAGACCATGTGAGTGTCCCCTGGTTGGTGAGTCATGGCCTGAAGCTGCACTGTGCGGCTTGCAATGTGTTTCATAAAAATATTCAACTGAGGTAGCAGGTACTGGTGCTGGTGGCAGTGTTATTTCCACTTGCAGGAGCAGTCTAGCTCAGTAGCAGTGCAATCAGTTTATAACCATGTGAAGATTTGTGTATGAGAACCTGAGTGAACTGACAACACATTACTGATTTACTCCACTAATGTCCTGTGCTTTTTATAGATTAGCACCGCTGGGCAGCGGGCCATCTGGCTTGCCCTTTAGTTTGACCTGGCCTGTAGCATGGGTTTTGGAATCTGCAGACCTGAGTTCAAATCTGAGCTCTGCCACCATTAGCTGAGCAACACTGGTTAATTTATTTAACATCTCTAAGCCACTGATTGCAAATCAGAGAGATGTGATAATAATCCAATTTACTGCATGGAGTTGCTGTGAAGATGAAATGAATAATGTGTGCCATGTATCTGGAAGAGCTTAACACATGCTCACTCTCATCTTCACTCCTGCAGCAACAGCAAAAATCATCTGTAGAGTTAACGATAACAAGATCTTATTTTAGTACCATCAGATGCTGAATAAGCTCACAGGGATCAGAGCCTCATAGTCAACTGGTAGACCTAGTGAGGGACTCAGGAAGAAAACATCTCATAGCGGGCCAAGAAAGAGGGTCAAAGAAGTAGATATTGAGGAAACAAAAAATCCTCTGGAACCCTGACTACCATCCAGTGAAATGAGACTGACAATTAGAATAGACATAATATGATCCATGTCTCGTTTCTATGCCTAATGTTACACAGTTTGGCTAAGAGTACAGAGTTTATTCATAATGCTGCTTTTATTTTTCTCAACTAATTGCTTTTATTTCTTTCTAAAGTCTCTAGCAATCCCAACTGATAGACTCGATCATTTAGTGTATAAAGTGTATGTTAGAAAAATTCAATCTTGTTAATTTTTAATATTTTTTCTGGTGTGTTAAAAAGGTGGGATACTATAAAAAACTATGCTTTATATGACAGCTCTTGTAAAAAAAATCGAGGACAAAGTATAATTGAAAATATTCTTCTATTTTTCTACAGAAATCTCTTTCAAATTCTTGGTTAAAGAACAGGCATGGCAAAAGTGAGGTAAAGCCTTAAAAATATGTTATTGTTGTCTTAGATCCCTAAGCAGAAATATACACTCATTTTAAGTTGCAAGAATAATAATCTAGCTCTTTGGGATTTTAAAAATTTCATTTCTTTGCCGTAAATGATTTTGAAACAAGGTACGAATATAAATAATACATATAGTACTTCTGGATTTAAACATCTTTGAAGAAATGATGATCCTGGCTGGGAATCTCCCTCTCTCATTACACACATGTTCATGTGTGCACCTGCACGTGTATCTGTGAGTAGCTGTTTAGAATTGTTGGGCCTTCCAATGGATTGGTCACAGACCTCCCTGTCATGACAGTCTTCTCAGTCATCCTTTCAGCTTCTTAGCTCCCCTGGCAGTGGTGGAGAGGATCCCAAGTTGCTGTCAACTGAACAAGGGAAGGAAAGTTGGGTATTTTAAGGCACATGAATTATTTTAGGATTTCTGGTTGTCCCTGGCTAAGTTTTTGATGATTACTGGAGATAAGAAAACAAGACTTAATTATTACTTTCTTTTAAAACAACAACAACAACAAAAACTCCTGCAGAGTTTCAGAAGATTCTGGAAATTGACATGATTTCCTAATGTTCCAGTTGGTAGCTCTCTTGGGCTGGCCTGAGGACTTGTCATTTCCGTCTCAGGAATAATCAGGCAGACACATACGCTTTTTGGGGATGGGTCAAAACACGAGTGTGACTGAAATATTGAGGGCTTTTTTATTCCTTTTGTGAAATTCTAACAGTAATCATATTCCTCATAAAAAAGTTTCCAATATTGAGAGAGCATAAGGCGAAAATAAAAAGGGTCACTTCATTCCTAGTCACACCCCCAATGTCTTTAAAAGCAAGAAGACAAATATAAAGATCCTTGTATCCTCAATGAAAACTTTCTGAATGTTATATAAGAAACTGCTTATTAAGAGACTGCTTATCTAACATTCTGAAGTTTTTGTTCCATATAAAAGGATTTTTGTATTTGTCTTTTTGCCTTTTACATGTGTAGGACCATGCTGTAGATGCTCTTCAGCTACGTCTGCTTTTGTTTTACAGTATATTGTAAACATCTTTTTGTTGATCTCTATAGATCTACCTCGTTGTTTTCAATAACTGCATTGTACTCCACTGAATAGAAGTCCTATAATTTTGTGGGCAGATAACTATTGTATGTGTTTAGAAATTTCTTACTACAAGCAACTTGTCAATGAACCTTCTTGTAATCTTTGTGTACTCATGCAACTATATTCTATAGCTTAAATTCTTAGAAGTGGAATTATGTGACCCAAAGGTGTGTGTGATGGTTGATATTGTGTCAACCTGATTGGACTGAAGGATGCAAAGTATTGTTGTTCCTGGGTGTGTCTGTGAGGGTGTTGCCAAAGGAGATTAACATTTGAGTCAGTGGATTGGGAAAGGCAGACCCACTCTCAATCTGGGTGGGCACAATCTAATCAACTGCCAGTACAGCAGGAATAAAGCAGGCAGAAGAAGGTGGAAAGACTAGACTGGCTAAGTTTTCTGGCCTCCATCTTTTTCCCATGCTGGATGCTTCCTGCCCTCGAACATCAGACTCCAAGTTCTTCAGCTTTGGGCTCTTGGACTTACAACAGTGATTTGCCAGGGGCTCTCAGGGGTTTGGCCACAGACTGAGGGCTGCACTAAAAGCTTCCCTACTTTTGAGGTTTGGAGACTTTGGGACTGGCTTCCTGGCTCCTCACCTTGCAGATAGCCTATTGTGGGACTTCACCTTGTGATTGTGTGAGTCAATTCTTCTAATAAACTTTCCTTCATATATACATCTATCCTATCAGCTCTGTCCCTCTAGAGAACCCTGACTAACACAGTATATAAATTTAAATTTTTGGTTGTTATTGCTAAATGACCATAAAAAGGTAGTATATATTTACGTTTCCACTGACAATGTATGAAAGTTTGTTATTTTACCCACATCCTCTGTCCTTTAGCATTGTCAGACTTTGAAATTGTTGGCATTGCTATCTTATGGTTTTAACCAACATTTAAAAAAATTATGAGTGAGGTCGATGTTTTTATATTTACTAATCATTTGTGTTTATTTTTCTATAGCGTGTCCATATTCCACACAGCTACTTTTTATTTATAGTAGCTTTGTTGCACATTAAAGAAATTAGATATTTGTGTGCCAAATTCTACATAATTTTAAACTCTGCTGTCTTTTGAAGTCACGGTTTTTTTTTGTAGGTGTGTGGATGCCTTTAATACATGTATAGTCATTAAATATTCTACTATGGTGCATGTATTTCATGCCATTCTTACAAAGGCTTTTCTCAATCCACAGCTGTTTTTTTAAATGAGCTATTTTCTTCTATGACTTTTACAATTTTCTTTTGATGATTTCTTACCTATGCTTAAAAATTTGACACATTTGAAATTTATTTTGGTGTAATGCTTGAGGAAAGGATCCAATATGTTTTTCTTCCAGATGGCTGGTCAGTTTTGCTCACAATATTGATTGACATATCTTTCTTCTACTGATTAGTTACGCAAAATCCTCATATGGGGTCATCCATACTCACTCTTCTCCACTGACCATTCTTGTTTGAATTTATGCAGTCTTATTTTAACATACTTTACTAGCTATTCTTCCTTTTCTGACACACACACACACACACACACACACACACTCTCTCTCTCTCTGTCTCTTTCTCTCTGTGTTAAGCCCTAATAATAAAAGGATAGAAGTCTCTAGATAGGTTGAAGGCGACATTGGGTCGTGAGTATATATTTGGCAATTAAGCTCCCAGAAAAAGATGAGTTTATTCCACAAAATAGTTCTTGAAAGCCTACTGGTCCAGGCACTGTCCTGGGCTCTGCAGACACAGCAATGAATAAGAAAGAAAAGGTTCCTGCTCTTGCCAAGCTTACATTAGAGAGTTGGGGAGGGGCCTATGAACAATGAACAAATAAACAAATGTATACAGTCATACTGTGCCATGAAGTGAAATGAAGAAAATAAATTAGGGTGATGAGCTGGAGAGTGAGGAAGGAGGGAGGTATTTTAAATAAGTTATTTGGGGAAGATTTTCTGAGTGACATTTGAGCGTAGCCTTAAGTTAAGCTTCAGTTTATGATATCTAATTTCTTTCTAAATAGCTTGACCTTGATACCTAGTGTCTAAAATAGAATTTGTTGTCTTTCCCTTAAAATCTGTTCCCCTCTAGTCTTCGCCATTTTGGTCAGTGTTATCATTATATTTCTTAGTCATCTAGATGCTGACATTTTGGGGCCATTTTCTTCTTTCATTTATTTCCTGCATGACCCATTGGTAGATTCAGAGCACCTTCTCTGGGGTGTCTCCAGCATGTCTCTTCCTTGGCCATGGCCATGGTGTGTGCTTAAAATTGCCCACAGTATGATTTTCATGTCTGCCTCTAAACCAGTGTCTCTGCCTCTAGTGTCTCCCACTTTCAACCCAGACTCACCCTGCTGTGAGGTTAAGCTTCTAAAATACAGATTTCTGACCCAAATCTTTGAGCTGCTAATGGAAAATAGCTTTGCCTATAGAATGAAACAGTAGACTGCTTTATTTCAGATTCAAGATCTTGCAAAATCTGAGATCTGCTTAATTCTCAACTCTTCTTTCTAAATGAACACTTCCTCTCTGCTGGGTACAGTTCTAAGTGCTGTATGCATTGATCCATATAGTCTCCACAACAACCCTTTGAGGTAGGTGCTATTATTATTATTATCATTATTTTTGAGACAGGGTCCCACTCTCTCAGCCAAGCTGGAGTGCAGTGGCACAATCTGGGCTCACTGCAATCTCTGTCTCATGGGCTAAAGCTATTCTCCCCCTTCAGCCTACCAAGTAGCTGGGATTACAGGTGTATGCCACCATGTCTGGCTAATTTTATATTTTTTTGTAGAGATGGGGTTTCACCATGTTGTCCAGGCAGGTCTTGAGCTTCCGGGCCCAAGTGATCCTCCCACCTTGGCCTCCTGAAGTGCTGGGATTATAGGCGTGAGCCACTGTGCCTGGCTAAGGTAGGTTCTATCATCATAATTGCCACCTTACAAATAAGGAAACTGAAGTATGGAGAAGTTAACTGACTCGTCTACAGTCATGGAGCCAGCACATAGACATCCATCATCGCAATCGAAGAAATCTGGCCTCCACCCATGGTGGTATATGTTACCTTCTAATGTTGCAAGATCTATTCCTGCTTGTGTGTGATTGAGTGTTGTTCCTTCTGGCAAAAATCCTCTTTTCCTAGCTCTATTTTTGCTTGTCTGTGTCCTCAAGGCCTAGCTCAGGTAGCCTCCTATCCCCCTCCCTCATCAGCCTCATCAGCATTAGCAGCTTCCACCCCTGAACTCTCAGGTCAGTTTTAGGATGTATCACCCACTGGTACACAGTAGTGCAGGTGATTTTGAACACATCTTCTATTTCTGCAACTAGATTGCAAACAATGTTAAGGTAGACACAGTGGCTTATTCCTCTGGGGCCCCAAGAAAGACCTAACTTGCCTAGTAGGTACTTAACGTTGATTGTTGACCAAGTCAGTCATAGAACCACTCAATGGAATAAAGCTTGTATCAAGATATTGGTGACAACTTTAATACATTTAAATTTAAATTATCCTTTCTAAAAACTTAGGGATAAAGACAGAGAAGTTCACTCAGCACACACTTATTGAGCACATGCTGTGCACCTGACATCGTTGCCGTAGTCAGGAGACATCCCTGAACAAATGAGACAGAGTCAGCGTACACTAGGTTGTGTTGCAATAACAAACAATTGCCAAGTCACAGTGGCTTGAAAGCAAAGGTTTATTCCTTTATCATACTCTATGTCCTTTCACGGCTGCCAGAAAAATCATACTCAGATTAATCACTCAGGGAGCGAGCCCAGTGGAACACCCTCCATCTAGAGAGGTGCAGATGCTGTGTCAGAGGGAGGAAGGGACACGGCAGATGTGCTGGCTGCAGAGCTCTGCCCACAGCAGCAGCACGTACCCCTTCTGCTCCCTTTCTATTGGCCAAAGCAAGTCACACAGCCACGTCCAACTCAGGGGGGCAGGGAAATCCACCCCTACACTAGACCTGGAAGGACAGAGTGCCCATGGCTATGGATAGCTCCCACAAGTCCCCCCAGACAAAGATTTCTTCCTGGTGGAGCTTATTCCAGACTCTCAAAACAGGTAATAGACACGATAGGTAAGTAAATGGTAGAACATGTTAGAAGATGACAAGTATTATGGGGAAAAAAAAAGCAAAGCAGGGTGAGGAGGCTGTGGTGCAGGTGTGGCAGGGGTGTGGAAGGGAATGGGATGTTCATTAAGATGGTTACATTGGGCTGGGTGCTGTGGCTCATGTCTGTAATCCCATCCCTTTGGGAGGCTGAGGCGGGAGGATCACCTGAGGTCAGGAGTTCAAGACCAGCCTGGCCAACATGGTGAAACCCTGTCTCCACTAAAGACAAAAATAAGCCAGGTATGGTGGCATGGTCTTGTAGTCCTTGAAGGAGATGACAGGGCTGGTCATGTGGCTATCCTGGGAAAAATGTTCCAGGCAGCAGGATCAGCAGTGCAAAAGCCCTAAAGCGAGAGAGCATGTCCGTGTGTTTAGGAACAGCAAGGAAGCCAGTGTGGTGGGGCAGATGGGGACGGATAGAGTTTGGGGCATGAGGCCTTGGGGATTCCAGCTTTTCCTCCAAACGGTACAAGGAGGCATGGCAGAATTTGAGGCAGAAAAATAACCCGATTTCACTAACTTGATAAAGGATCTGTGTTGAGAATGGACTCTGGGAGGGCAAAGATAGAAACGGGGTGGTGGTGAGCAACTTAGTGATCCAGTTGAGAGCTGAGGGTGGCTCACCCGGGGATGGCACTTTTCCTTGCCCTGGGCTCTGATTTCAGATGTCCTTCAAGTATACGTGTTTTAAAATGTGGTTTTGGCTTCAAACGCTGCATGACACTGAGAATGAAATCCAATTTCTTCCCACGACCCAGAGGACGGCCGAGCTTCACCCTCTGGCTTCACCCCCTGCCATCCTGCTCCCGTTCACTGATGCCAGCTACACTGGCCTCCTTTGGGTAACTTGATTACAACAAATTCTTCCAGCCTTGTGAACATTCCCTTTACCTAGAACATGCTCTCCTTTTTTTTCATGTCTTAGCTCAAATGTCTCCTGTTGGGAGAGGCTTTCCCTGACCTCAAGGAGGCCTCTCCTGCTTATTGTTCATCTCATCACCCTGTGTACTTCCTTTATGGTGGTTACTGCAGTCTGCAGTCCTGTAGTTTATGTAATTCCTTTCCAATGGTCTGTTTCTAACTGCTAGAACGTAAGCTCTATAATCAGACAGCTGGGATTGGCTCTGTCTTGTTCTACGTGGAAATTCGTGTCTAGAGCAGTACCTGGCAAAACTAGGCACACAACAAGTGTGTGTATGAACAAATGAATGAGTCAAGAGTCCCAAGGGATGAGAAGGCATCAAGGAGGTGAAGGTGCAGAACGGTGCGTAGAAGGCCCCAGGGTTCAAGTAGTCTCATAAAAACTGGAGAAGGTGATGCTTTAGATCAATCTTGTCCAACCTCAGGCCAGTAGGTGGTATGTGGGTCAGAACAGCTTTGAATGTGGCCCAAAACAAAATTGTAAACTTTCTTAAAACATGAGATTTTGTTTTTTGCATTTTTTTAAAGCTCATCTGCTATTGTTAGTGTTAGTGTATTTTATGTGTAGCTCAAGATAATTCTTTTTCTTCCAATGTGGCCCAAGGAAGTCAAAAGACTGGACACCCCTTTAAATGGGAAAGTGTTTTTTGCTTTTTGTTTGTTTGTTTGTTTCTTGAGACGGAGTTTCACTCTTGTTGCCCAGGCTGGAGTGCAATGGCGCGATCTCGGCTCACTGCAACCTTCACACTCTTGGGTTCAAGCAATTCTCCTGCCTCAGCCTCCTGAGTAGCTGGGATTACAGGCATCTGCCATCACATCCAGCCAGGGAAAGTGTTTTTTGAACCCTGAAATGGGTACCATCACTCTGAGCATGCCGGGCCCTTATCATATTCTAATGACCTGGTTTTTGTGTCTGTTTCCCCAACCAGGGGCTATGTGTTATTCTTCCTTTTATCCCTGGTACCTACAAGCCCAAGAAATATTTTTTTGCACCAAACTATACTGACTGCTCATGTGTTCAGACTCTCATGCTGAGCTCTCTAATTAGATCCTCATTAAAAATAAAATCTTGTCATGAATCTTGTAGGGCCTTCATGGAAAAAAAATTGTACATGCCTGCCATGATATTTTAGATACACTGAGATGTTTTTAATCAAGCCACCATCTGGGCCATACATTCTGGTAACTCTATTTTATTGTGTTCCATCCATTATGGCAGCCTCACACAATCTAAAGTATGGCATTTGAACTATGACCTATAACAACTCAGAGAGATGCCTATTTCCTTCCTGAAGTTTTAAGATCCAAAGAAATTTGCAATGAAAGAAATAAGGGACTAATAAGATGAAACACAGTATTCAGGAGTGGACAGTGGACACGGTCAGGCATGGCAAAGATTTTTAACTGGGTGAAAAACTACGAGTAACTGAAAGAGGTGCATACAACACTTTATTCACTATCACAGATGTTCCAACACAGCTGGAGTCCCAAATAGCAAACATTTTGGATGACAGAAGCATGAAAAATGTGGGAAAGGAAGAGGGAAGTGGAGAATAAGATGTAAGGTATGTTTTCTGTATCTAATAACTGCTGTTGAATTGGTTTCTTCTAAAACCCTATCAGTGACTTTAGCTTTAGGTTATAACTTTGTATCCGATTTTTAAAAGTTAGTTTCCTTATGTTTGCATGGTGCTTGGCAACTTGCAAATACTTCCATCATCTGAAATTTCACCTGGTCTCCCAACAACCATATAGTGGGCAGAGTGGGCATACTTCTTTTCTTCGATTCTTTTTTTGTTTTTGAGACAGAGTCTTACTCTGTCACCTAGACTGGAGTGCAGTGGCCCTATCTCAGCTCACGGCAACCTTTGCATCCCAGGCTCAGACAATTCAATTCTCCTGCCCCAGTCTCCCGAGAAGCTGTGATTACAGGCACATGCCACCATGCCTGGCTTTTTTTTTTTTTTTTTTTTTTTTGTATTTTCAGTAGGGATGACGTTTTACCATGTTGACCAGGCTGATCTTGAACTCCTGACCTCAAATGATCCACCTGCCTCGGCCTCCCAAAGTGTTGGGATTACAGGCATGAGCCATCGCGCCTGGCCCAGGCATATTTATTTTCATTTCACAAATGAAGAAAGAGAGGCATGGGGCTCTGGGCACCTTGCTCTAGGCCAGAGAGCTGTTAAGCAGCAGAGCTACAAACACGGGCCTTTTGCTAACACACTTACTGTGTCCTGCCACCCTGACTTTGTTGTTTAAATCTACTGTCTTATTAGATAAGGTTCTCCTGAGCCAAGATTTCAGTTGCAAGTGATACAGTGAGCAAGTGCTTCCAGGATAAGCCAGAGAGGGTGGAGGGGAAGGAGGCCACACTCAGCCTGACTTTTCTTTTTACTTGTATAAATGTACAGTATACAAGTATAATTTTGTTACATGCATACATTGTGCAGTAGTGATGTCAGATTTTAGGGTATATATCACCCAAATAACGTACAGTGTACTCCTTACATAATACCTCATCATCCGCCCCCACACTGCCCCCACCACTCTGAATCTCCACTGTCCATCATTCCACACTCTAAGTCCATCTGCACACATTACTTAGCACCCACTTAGAAATGAGAACATGCAGTATTTGTCTTTCTGTGTGTGACTTGTTTTGCTTAAGATAACGGGCTTCAGTTTCGTCCACATTGCTTCCAAGGACATAATTCTATTCTTTTTAATGGCTGAACACATACACACATATATATATATATATACACACACACATATATATATATATAAAACATATATATATAACATCTATATGTATAACTTATATATTGTTTTATATACATAACATATATATAATATATATATAAGTTTTATATTATATATATTTATATATAAAAGTTATATATATTATATATATAAGTTATATATATATATAAATATATATATATAAAACTTTTTTAATCTTATCATTCATTGATGGACACTTAGGTTGATTTTATGTCTTTGCTGTAGTTCCACCTGATTTTTGAGGGGGGGCACTGTAGAGCATAAATTACATCTCAGTATTTATTCACCTTGGGGCAAAGGATTTGCTCTTTTGTATTTCCACACACTTCTGTTATTGGCCAGTCAGCAGGAGGTGTCCCCCACTGCAGGGAGGAGCCAGGAGAATAGGGAGGAGCCAGGAGAATAAGAAGGACCCATTGCGCCCAAGCAATCGCCTCACAGGTGGGAGTGCCAGCCTGTTAGCAGCAAAACACACTTGGAAGGGCTCCAACAATGTACCCCAAACTACGCTCAACAGGAGGACTAAATAAGTGGGATAAGCAAAAGCAACTTAGAATTTTAGAAATGCTACCTGAATATAAGAAATCGTTTTATTCTGGTGCATTCTTAGGGCAAATGGAGTCATTCCAGCACCTTCTTTGAAATTGGAATCAGATACACTTGCAGTAATCTGACTCTCTCCCTGAGGAATCTGATATGAAGACACTCATTTAGAAAAAGGAATTGTGGCCAAGGCTGGATAATGTTTCACTGAATTTACAGAATTAATTCTTTTAACTCATTCTGTTCAGACAAAGGATCAAGTCTGGCGGACAAGTGATTTAGCCCCAGGCCACAGAACCTGAACATGAAGTCAGGTCTCCTGACACCCAGTCCAGAGTCCCTTCCAGTCCCTGACTGCCCAGCATTAGGAAGTGATTTTGCTTTCTAGCTGGGCAAGACAGGGATCCATGGGGGAAGAGGTGAGGGAGACGTTCCTTTTTTCCACTCTGATCTTCAGCATTTTTGGAGCCCACTCAGACATGGAGAGAGACTGACTCTCTTGAATGCTTTTCAAGTCCTTCTCTACCATGGATGGACTCTCACCAGACAGGAAGGAAAGCACTCCTGTGACTTATTTGTAGAGAATGCATGCTGTGACAAAGTCACATGAATATGGGAAGCCATCAGGCCACAGTGAGGAAAGAAAGCTGGGGACAGGAGACTGCTTTGCTCCTGAGATGGCCATCACAGTGCCAATTGTGACCTGAAGGCCCTCAGAGTTTAGTAGAAGGAAAAAATTCCATCTCCTTGCATCCTTCTTTAAGGAGTGCCTACCTAGTCCAAGGCTTTCCATTTTGTTTCTTTCTTCTTCTTTTATAAGGAATGATGTTATTTGAAGGAAAAACATGAATGAGAGATGAGGGATCTGAGTGGTCTCATGTGCCTTGCCAGGCCCTTTTATGGACTGGGCACATCCTTTGTGTAAAATTCATGGAGTCATTCTTATGAGAAGTTTAACATCATACTCTATTCTATGATCTTAGATTTCTAAGAGAAATATGCATCTCTAAAGAAAAAAAAAGTTACTTGCCAATGTCTAAAGCTTTTTAATTTATACTGAAGCTAAAAAAAAAAAAAGAAGGTTAAACAAAACCCAGACGGAAGCTGTCTAAATGCTTGGGTTAGAAAGAAGATTGGGTCAAATACAATAGCAAGTCCTAAAGCAATAGCCTGCTGCAGGGAGTACAAATCTATCCGCATTTAGTCTAAATGTAGAGTGACCTTTCACTACCAAGCCTTGAGCTTAAAGTTGGCTGCAGCTATTGGAAATCATTTCCAAAGGTCATTTGTAACAAAAGAAAAAAAAGAAAAAAAGAAAAAAAAAGAAGTAATATGGATTTAAAGATACCTTCCATACATGTAGAAAGCCAAGTCTGCCATGCTAGTCAAAAATAATATGGGAGAAATCATTGTTGGAGTGATGAGTTTTGAAAATAATCTAAAAGGTCTAGGGCTACACAGATAGCAATTTAATTTTCTTTCCTTATCCATTAGTAGAATTGTTCCTGTGTGTATCGCTAAGCTATTTACCAATACCATATAAGAAGCATCCAAAAAAGAATATGCATTATTACACTTAGAGGGAATTACTGAGAACCATTTCCTTTCATTAGATCAGGGACATTACACTGAGACCAGGCAGAGAACGTTCCCATGAGCAAAAGTCTGACTCTCATTCCAAGTGGTGACATTTATATGCAGTGTGTCCAACATGTCATTAGAGATTTTTCAAAGGGCATATATAGCTGAAGTCACTAGGGCATGATGCGTGCACCACCTTAATAAGTTAAAAAAAAACTTCATGGGCTTAGCAGGAGTACAGAAATACTCTTCTCTTCATCAGTGAATGCTAAATGAGTCCCCTTTTTAGATGCAGGCAGAAAGAGAGCAGGTACGTGAATGTGTAAGAAATAAGACAGCTTTGATGATTCTCAAAGACATTTGCGCTTTTCGTGTTTTGTTTCTCCCAATGTAAAATTTTGTTTAAAGTGGAAAATTGATTTATTTTGCTTGGAATAAAACAGAAATTCATAGTAGATTGTTCTATTTAATTAGAAATCTGTCTCAAAAATTTTCTTTTTACTCTTCCCAACTAACCTGTTTCTTTTTTTCCGATGTGTGTGTGTGTGTGTGTGTGTGTGTGTGTGTGTGTGTTGCTTTTCAGAGTAGATTCCAAGGACAATGACAATATCGATTTAGATGCTGTATTTAGGACCTGTATGTGTATTAAATTTTAAATCAGAGTATTGAGAATCTTTTCATTCATTGCCAGCCCCCGCAAATGTATGGAGCATGGAGCATCTCTCCTGTGCAGAAGTCTCCTAGCCACTTGAACCCACTTAGATGAAAAATAAGACATATCTTCTGCTCTCACAGATATTTGTCTGTTTTTGTTAGCTGAAGACAGAAGTGCCTATCATGTGAGTTTTGTGATGCAGAGGAATAAACACATGTACAGAAAAACATCTGACTTCCATGTTGCTTCTAACATTTGCCAGCCTTGTAACCAGAGGGAAGAAACTTCATCTAAGTCTTAGTTTCTTCAACTGTAAAATGAGAACAAATAATATCAGTCTTCCCTACCTCATAGGGCTATGGGGAAAGTAAAAGTAAACATTATGAAAATGCCTCATAAATTTCAAAGTGTCATGCAAATTCAAGGCACAAATGCATTGAGCGAATGGCCAACTCAGTGTCTGACTCAGAGCTGAGCAGGGTGAGTTCTCTACAAAGGGACAAACCCAAAGGAGAGTGCAACCATAGCCAATAAGAATTTTCTAGGTGACTTATGTGACATGGCCTGTATCTGTGGTTTTTGTTGTTTGCTTTTTTTTTTTTTTTTAAGGATTGTGGCAAGTATGTCGGGTCACAGAAGGGTCTTTTATCCTTGGGCATGTTACGCTGTGCTATTACCTTTTGGAAATATGCCATCCTATTTTGTTGTGAGTTTGAGTATAAATAGTTCTCTTATAAAATGTGAACACTTTGTGCCTTTTATCTTCCTGCTGGCAATCCCGTGCATCTTTCTTTCATTATACAAATAATAATGTTTATAATAGAATATTTGGGGAAGGCCAAAAAGGAGAAGTGAGAACAATATCACCCATAAGACAATCACTACGAACATTAGTTTATTTCTTCACTTTCTTTTTTTTCTATGCATATATGGGAAAAAACTATTTGGTTTTGCATAGTTGTGGACAAACTGCAGATCCAATGTTATGGTTCTGCTTTTGTTTCCCACATAACATAAAATAAGAAATTTCCTTTATTTCCATTTTTTTCCTTCCTCTTATCATTCAAAACTCATGTTCTGCCCCATCTTCTTTTGGTAGCTACCCATGTTTTGCTGATTTGATTTATAAAGGCCCCATCAGCATTGTAATGACATGTTTCTGCCACTAGAATCCATCTCTTCTTCCTCTAAGAGTTAATTGAATTGTTTATATTTCTCATTTTACCACAAGCTCCTTCAAGTAGGAGCCATGTCTACAAAAGCCGTGACTTTTTGTACACAGAGACCAGATCAGTACGTGGCATAAACTGCTCAAGAAATATTTGTGGAATAGACTACCAATTCCTATGATAAATTCTTAGCAAAAATCATGTGTGTCTGCCCTCTAGACCACTGAGTTGATAAACTTCCTTAAAAATACCTCAGTGCTGGTTTCTAGTTACTACACAAATTGTTACTACACTACTATTAACATTCTTAAGTGTATTTTTTTCTGTGTTTCAGATTGTTTTTAAACTTAAGATTCATAAAGTAGAAATTCTAGGTCTCAGTATTTTTTAATGACTTTTGACATATTTTCCAATTTCAAGAACTTGGATCTACTTTCAACACTGTCAAGCTGTATCCCAGAATTCACCAAGATAGGACAGATGCTCCTTCCTCCAGGAAGCCTTCTCTGTTTCCCTAACTGCTCTACCTGTTAAGCTTAGGTGTGTCTCCTCTGTGCTTCTACATAACCCTTCACTATAGAGTTAGGATGCTTTGCTATGGTTATATATTTACTCGTCTTTCTTCCAAAGAAGACTGTGAGCTCCTTTAAGGGAAGAATGTAATAAATTATTACACTCCCTAGTGCCTAGAAGTATAACAGATTCTCAATATATTCTTGTTGACTGTAAGACACCAGTGCTTAATCCAACTATATAATAAAATTGACCCATGAATGAGGATAATAATGACAATGATTATATACCAAACATAAATTGGAGGCCAGAGAGATGAATAGACTACCAATGTATTCTTTACTCTGGAAACTTTGACAGAATTAACGTTCAATACATGCTATAATGTTCAATTATTCAACAATTCACACACTGGAGTCAGGAAGTTACACAACACTGAATTCTCCCTTCTCTATCAGCCTGCCTTTACTCCATTTTATATGTCATGTTTCCTTCCTCTAAAAATTCTTAGGGTTTACCACTTCAGCATGCAGATTCAATTACTGGTAGTGCTGCCTAAGGCAAGCAGTCCTATCAGTGCTAAATCTGTTAAAAAAGAAAGTCCACACTTTTCTTGGGGAAGAAAAAGGTTTTATAATTTATAACAGTTCATAATGAATATTTTACCAAGGGCAGAAAATGAGCAAAGAGGTATGAAAGAAGCTATGGGATTATTTCCTAGCAACCCATCGGCCAAAATGAAGCCGAAATACGCTATGTTCTAAATCCCAGTGCAGAAAGAATACGTAAAAGTGAAGTGATCTTAAAGAATATATGTACTTTTCTTTCACTTCTTCAGTTTTTCTTCAAAATGTTGATCAATAATTATCTATATAGAAATGATCATTAGATATGTAAGGAGAGTTTTATGATGTTGATGGACCACAGGAGACTCCTTTTTCTTATATTCACATTCTCTAATAGCAGAGTTGGATTATTGCATTTTTTTCTAGTTTCTTAAGAAGTAGATTGAGAAATTATAATAGGTTACAGACTCAATTTTACATGTTAAATAAAGGCTTTTGGCTTAAAAAGATATTGGTAAGAAAGAGCCAAGGGTTTCTTTCTACAAGGCCCAAAACCATAAATATATATAACCAGACAAAGTTCTTCGCATCTAAATACCAAGTTATAAAAAATCTCGCTCCTAACCGATGTAGACATGATGCTTACTCTTCAGGGTGAGGTACCCATCTTTATTCCATTCACAAAAAATAGCCACTCATGTCTAGCATCCATCAGTGTGTGAATTCTTGACTTCCTTAGCTGCAGCAAGTATTTGCTAAGTGGCATGTTCAGAACAGAGCTGCGTCACTCACTCAAGTGTTACTAATTTCCATTGTAATGAGCACTTGAGAATGAACAGTAAGTTCATTGTTCGGAAATACATGTGCAATCCTGCTGTTGATCGCCAATAAACATGAACTCATTTTCCAACCCTCAGAGCTTGCCTCTGGCACATGGACTTTGGAGGTATGATTTCTGTGGGTAATTATCCCACTTTGCATGTGTACAGTGCTTTGTAGTTAACAAAGACTTGCATTACATAACCTTGCACATCCAGAAGCGGAGGCCTGACAATTTAATTATTACTATTAAATTGAAAGCTAACTGTAATCATTTCTGACAAGTTCCCTATCTTTGTCAGCAAATTTAGTGGGTTGAGTCAACTTACTAAGTTGAAACCAGTCCATTTTCCTCCATGCTGTCATTGCCCTAGTTGAAGTTCTTATCAACTCTCTCTATCAGCTGCAATATTTCTTCTAACTGGCCTTCTGTATTCCAGTCTCCCATCCTCCCCTTCCCACTTCCCAATAAATCCTCCACACAGCAGTCAGAATGACCTTTAGAAAAGCAAATCTATTATGTTATTTTCCCTCCTTAACGTCATTCGGTGGCTTACAGCTGCCTTTAAGATAAAGTACAAAATTCTCCACAGAGTAAAAAGACCCATGATCTAGCCTCTGCCCAGAGGCTGAATTCAGAGTCCCTCAACACTGAAAAGATTACAGCGATCCACTTTCTACTTCCTCATCTTTTCATCCACAAGTAATTAAGAAGGGAACAAACTAAAACACGAAACATGTATGTATGTTGTAGTTAAAACAGTTTCTTAAAACAGTCCTGATTACAAAATTCTGGATAAATTGATCAAAGCTGAACTTCTCTGTTTTTTTTTTTTTTTTTTTTTTTTTTTTTCTTTTTTGGCCTCTGCTTTGCAAGTACCCCGAAGAATACTCAAAGTTTGCCAATTGGGTGATCTAGAACTGAGCTGTTTCTCTAGCAAAAACAGTCAAGCAAACAAAACAGTAGCAACAAAAACTCAATATATGTCACAAAGGAACCTTTTAGTTCATTCGGCCATTCACTTACAGCAAATTCATTGTGTGTCAGACACTGTTTCAGACCTTATTGGGGATTGGAGATGCACAAAGGATGGGTTGCTATTGCTGACTTCAAGGAGCTCACAGTTTAGAAGCGGTGGGGATGAAGGGTTATACAGTAAAGATTTTCCAGTCTTTCCTCGAACATCTGAGGCAACAGGCATCTCTGTGTTTCTAGCCTCCTTGAAGTCTCTGTTCACTATATCTTGTTCCATGATTCCACATGATGGTCCTTCAAGTATTTATTCATTTACTCAACTATTAAGTCATTCCTTTCTCACATGATAATTCCTCAAGAATAAAATTGAATAAAATACATTTACTCAAAAAATTATATTGAACACCTACTATATGCCATACTCTGGGAATTCAACGGCCCTTGCCTTAAGCTCCTCATGGTTTTGTGGCAGATATAGACAAGCAGATAGACAATTACAAAGTGATGTGACAAGAAGAAGGACTGAGGGACTGAATCCAGACCTCTAAGTGTGTGAGCATCTGTGGAAGCAGAGGGAGAATCTGACCTCTGTGCAAGTATTAGCCAGGCTAAGAATCATAGTGGGAGTCCAGGAAGAGGCACTGTCAATAAGCAATCACTGGTGGTGCAACCAAGCACAGGTTAGGGGAACCTTCTGTAGAGAGTATGATTGGAGAAAGTATAGGCTCTAGACCAGTGTGTTTCAAGTTTAAAGGACATCAAAAAGGGGGGCTCTGCACAACTTACTAAAACAGTTTTTTGGGTCCCTGATAAATTGAATGTCTCCACCAAATCTCATGTTAAAATTCAATCCCCAGTGTTGGAGAGGGGGCCTACTGGGAGGAATTTGGGTCATGGGGTTGGATCCCCTCAGGGCTTGGTGCTGTCCTTGCCACAGTGAGTTCTCATGAGATCCGGTTGTTTAAGCGTGTGGCATTTCTCCCCCAACTCTCTGTCCCTCTTGTTCCTGCTTCTGCCATGTAACATGCCTGCTCCTTCTTTGCCTTCTGCCATGAATATGAGCTCACTGAAGCCTCCCCAGAAGTCAAGCAGATGCCAGCTTCGTGTATAGCCTGGAGAACTATGAGTCAATTGAATCTTTTCTGTTTCTAAATCAGCCCACCTGAAGTATTTCTTTATAGCAAATGCAAGAATGGCCTAATATAGTCCCATCCTCAGAATTTCTTATTTAGTAAGTCTTAGGAAGGGGACAAGAATTTGCATTTCTAAGAAGTTTAGGCAATGCTGATATTATTGATCTGAGGAACCCACTTTGAAAACCACTGCCGGAGAGGAGATCCAAGATGGCCGTTTAGGAACAGCTCAGGATTGCAGCTCCCAGTGAAAGCGCAGAGGGTGAGTGGACGCCGCGTTTTTATTGCCCACAGACTAGGAAATTCCCGGGCAGAGGTGCTCCACGGTCGCCAGCGCGGCTGTTTCGGCCAGCGCGGCTGCTTTGCCCTGCGCGGCTGCTTTGTTGGCGCCCCGGAGCCGCGGTTCTCCGTACAAAATACACCGGTCCGGGGGCCCTTTTGGCTGGCGATTGGAGCCACGGGAAGTCGCCCATACGCTGGTTCAAAAAGGGGACTGAGCAGAGAACCAGGACAGTAGATTCCAGGGCAAAAAAAAAAAAAGCGCCACAAACCTCAGTGCCGCTGTTTAAGCCAGCGCAGTGAGTGGCCGCAGGGGAAAACAAACAGACCCCGGCGCCTCTTCAACAGGCGACTGGAACACCAACTTAAAAAAGGCTCTGAGGCAGGGAGCCAGGCGATCAGGCTCGGCTGGCCCCACCCCCATAAAAGAACAGCAACCAGAAACTCTGGATTGAGAGTTTCACAGCAAGCGCAGCTGAACCCAGGACGGTCCAGCTCTGTCGGGGAGGGGCGTCCGCCATTACCGAGGCAGCCCGCCATTGCCAAGGCAGCCCACCATTGCTGAGGCAGCCCGCCGTTGCCAAGGCAACCCGACACAGCAGAGACTCCGCCCCAACAGAGGCGGGCCACCATCGCCAAAGCAGTTCTAACTACACCCATATAATCAGGACTGCAGGAAAGCTCACTCGGCAGCGGGGCGCAGCCCACAGCAGCTCAGCAAAGCTGCCATAGGCCGACAGTGACTAGGCGGCCTCCTTGCTGGGCTTCGAAGGTCTGAAGGAAAAAAAAAAGAAGGCGGCAGCATAACGGAAACTCATAAATAAAGCCCTAAATCCCTGGGACAGAGCACCTGGGAACAAAAAGCAGTTTATGAGTTCAACTGCAGCAGACCTAAAAGTACCTGCCCAGCAGCTCTGAATGAACAACAACAGAGCTCACAATTCACCATTTGAGCTCCTATAAAGAAAAGACCGTCTCCTCAAGCAGCTCCCTGACCCCTATATATCCAAAAAGACACCTCATAAAAGAGAGATCAGATTGACACTAGGCGGGTATCCTTCTGGGACAAAGATAGCAGAAGAAGAGAACTGGTAACAACCCTTGCTGTTCAACAGCTGCTGCAGGTGAACCCCAGGCAAGCAGGGCCTGGAGTGAACCTCAGCAGACCTACAGCAGAGGGGCCAGACTGTCAGAAGGAAAACCAAGAAACAGAAATAACCTCATCATCAACAAACAGAACGTCAATCTGAAAGATTTGAGACCCAATCTGAAAGCCAGCAACTACAAAGTCAACAGATGGATAAATCCTTAAAGATGGGAAGAAACCGGCGCAAAAAGGATGAAAACACCCGAAACCAGAACACCTCTCCTCCTAAAAGGGATCACAACTCCTCACCAGCAAGGGAACAAGGTTGGATGGAGAACGAGTGTGATGAAATGACAGAATCAGAATTCAGAAGGTGGGTAGTAAGAAACTTCTGTGAACTTAAAGAACATGTTCTAACCAAATGCAAAGAAACTAAGAACATTGAAAAAAGATTTGACGAAATGCTAACAAGAATGGACAAAATAGAAAGGAATATAAGTGAATTGATGGAGCTGAAAAATGCAACACGAGAACTTCGTGAAGCATGCACAAGTATCAACAGCCGAATTGACCAAGCAGAAGAAAGGATATCAGAGGTCGAAGATCAACTCAATGAAATAAAACGGGAAGGCAAGACTGGAGAAAAAAGGGTAAAAAGGAATGAACAAAGTCTCCAAGAAATGTGGGACTATGTGAAAAGACCTAATCTACGTTTGATAGGCATACCTGAATGCGACGAAGAGAATGAATCCAAGCTGGAAAATACTCTTCAGGATATTATCCAGGAAAACTTCCCCAACCTAGCAAGGCAGGCAAACATTCAAGTCCAGGAAATACAGAGAACACCACAAAGATATTCGTCAAGAAGAGCAACCCCAAGGCACGTAATCGTCAGATTCACCAGGGTCGAAATGAAGGAGAAAATACTAAGGGCAGCCAGAGAGAAAGGTCGGGTTACCCATAAAGGGAAGCCCATCAGACTCACAGCAGATCTCTCAGCAGAAACCCTACAAGCCAGAAGAGAATGGGGGCCAATATTCAACATCCTTAAAGAAAAGAACTTTCAACCCAGAATCTCCTATCCAGCCAAACTAAGCTTCATAAGTGAAGGAAAAATAAAATCCTTTGGGAACATGCAAGTAATCAGAGATTTCGTTACCACCAGGCCAGCTCTACAAGAGCTCCTGAAAGAGGCTCTACACATATAAAGGAACAACAAGTACCAGCTCAACTAAAGGGCAAAACAGCCAGCTAGCACCAAAATGGCAGTATCAAATTCACACATAACAATATTAACCCTAAATGTAAATGGACTAAATGCCCCAATCAAAAGACACAGACTGGCAAATTGGATAAAAAGCCAAAACCCATCGGTGTGCTGTATCCAGGAAACCCATCTCACATGCAAGGATACACAAAGGCTCAAAATAAAGGGATGGAGGAAGATTTACCAAGCAAATGGAGAGCAAAAAAAAGCAGGAGTTGCAATTCTCATCTCTGATAAATTAGACTTTAAAGCAACAAAGATCATAAGAGACAAAGAGGGACATTACATAATGGTAAAAGGATCAATGCAACAAGAAGAGCTAACGATCCTAAATATATACGCACCCAATACAGGAGCACCCAGATACATAAGGCAAGTTCTTAATGACTTACAAAGAGACTTAGACTCCCACACAATAATAGTGGGAGACTTTAACACCCCATTGTCAACATTAGACAGATCAACCAGACAGAAAATTAACAAGGATATCCAGGACTTGAACTCAGACCTGGACCAAGCAAACCTAATAGACATTTACAGAACTCTCCACCCCAAATCCACAGAATATACATTCTTCTCAGCACCACATCACACCTACTCTAAAATTGACCACATAATTGGGAGTAAATCACTCCTCAGTAAATGCAAAAGAACGGAAATCGTAACAAACAGTCTCTCAGACCACAGTGCAATCAAGTTAGAACTCAGAATTCAAAAACTAACTCAGAACCGCACAGCTTCATGGAAACTGAACAACTTGCTCTTGGATGTTGACTGGATAAACAATGAAATGAAGGCAGAAATAAAGATGTTCTTCGAAACCAACGAGAATGAAGACACAACATACCAGAATCTCTGGGACACATTTAAAGCAGTCTCTAGAGGAAAATATATAGCAATAAGTGCCCACATGAGAAACAAGGAGAGATCAAAAATTGACACCCTATCGTCAAAACTGAAAGAGCTAGAGGAGCAAGATCAAAAAAACTCAAAGTCTAGCAGAAGACAAGAAATAGCTAAGATCAGAGCAGAACTGAAGGAGATAGAGACACAAAAAACCCTTCAAAAAATCAATAAATCCAGGAGCTGGTTTTTTGAAAAGATCAACAAAATAGACAGACCACTAGCCAGATTAATAAAAAAGAAAAGAGAGAATAACCAAATAGATGCAATAAAAAACGATAAAGGGGATATCACCACAGATTCCACAGAAATTCAAACCATCATCAGAGATTATTACAAACAACTCTATGCACACAAACTAATAAACCTGGAAGAAATGGATAAATTCCTGGACACTTGCCTCCTGCCAAGCCTAAACCAGGAAGAAGCCAAAACCCTGAACAGACCCATAACAAGGTCTGAAGTTGAGGCAGCAATTAAGAGCTTACCACCCAAAAAAAACCCAGGTCCAGATGGGTTCACAGCCGAATTCTACCAGACATACAAAGAGGAGCTGGTACCATTTCTTCTGAAACTATTCCAAACAATACAAAAAGAGGGAATTCTTCCCAAATCATTTTATGAGACCAACATCATCCTGATTCCAAAACCCGGCAGAGACTCAACAAGAAAAGAAAACTTCAGGCCAATATCCATGATGAACATAGATGCAAAAATCTTCAATAAAATACTGACAAGCCGATTGCAACAGCACATCAAAAAGCTTATCCACCATGATCAAGTAGGCTTCATCCCGGGGATGCAAGGCTGGTTCAACATACGCAAGTCTATAAACGTAATTCACCACATAAACAGAACCAAAGACAAAAACCACATGATTATCTCAATTGATGCAGAGAAGGCCTTTGACAAAATTCAACAGCCCTTTATGCTAAAAACACTCAATAAGCTAGGTATCAATGGAACGTATCTCAAAATAATAAAAGCTATTTATGACAAACCAACAGCCAATATCATACTGAATGGGCAAAAACTGGAAGCATTCCCCTTGAAATGTGGCACCAGACAAGGATGCCCTCTCTCACCACTGCTATTCAATATAGTATTAGAAGTTCTAGCCAGAGCAATCAGGCAAGAAAAAGAAATAAAGGGCATTCAAATAGGAAAGGAGGAAGTCAAATTGTCTCTATTTGCAGACGACATGATTGTATATCTAGAAGACCCCATCGTCTCAGCCCCAAACCTCCTGAAACTGATAAGCAAGTTCAGCAAAGTCTCAGGATACAAAATCAATGTGCAAAAATCACATGCATTCCTATACACCAGTAACAGACTTAAAGAGAGCCAAATCAAGAACAAACTTCCATTCACAATTGCCACAAAGAGAATAAAATACCTAGGAATACAACTAACAAGGAATGTAAAGGACCTCTTCAAGTAGAACTACAAGCCACTGCTCAACGAAATAAGAGAGGACACAAACAGATGGAGAAACATCCCATGTTCATGGTTAGGAAGAATCAATATCGTGAAAATGGCCATACTGCCCAAAGTAATTTACAGATTCAATGCTATCCCCATCAAGCTACCAATGACCTTCTTTGCAGAACTGGAAAAATCCACCTTAAACTTCATATGGAACCAAAAGAGAGCCCGCATAGCCAAGTCAATTCTAAGCAAAAAGAACAAAGCGGGGGGCATCACACTACCAGACTTCAAACTATACTACAAGGCTACAGTAATCAAAACAGCATGGTACTGGTACCAAAACAGAGATATAGACCAATGGAACAGAACAGAGGTCTCGGAGGCAACACAACCTTTCTACAACCATCTGATCTTTGACAAACCAGACAAAAACAAGCAATGGGGAAAGGATTCCCTGTTCAATAAATGGTGTTGGGAAAGCTGGCTAGCCATGTGCAGAAAGCAGAAACTGGACCCCTTCCTGACACCTTACACTAAAATTAACTCCAGATGCATTAAAGACTTAAACATAAGACCTAACACCATAAAAACCCTAGAAGAAAATCTAGGCAAAACCATTCAGGACGTAGGTGTAGGCAAGGACTTCATGACCAAAACGCCAAAAGCATTGACAACAAAAGCCAAAATAGACAAATGGGACCTAATCAAACTCCACAGCTTCTGCACAGCAAAAGAAACAATCATTAGAGTGAATCGGCAACCAACAGATTGGGAAAAAATTTTTGCAGTTTACCCATCTGACAAAGGGCTGATATCCAAAATTTACAAAGAACTAAAGCAGATTTACAAGAAAAAAACTAACAAGCCCATTCAAAAGTGGGCAAAGGATATGAACAGACACTTCTCAAAAGAAGACATACGTGAGGCCAACAAACATATGAAAAAATGCTCATCATCACTGGTCATCAGAGAAATGCAAATCAAAACTACACTGAGATACCATCTCACGCCGGTTAGAATGGCGATCATTAAAAAATCTGGAGACAAAAGATGCTGGAGAGGATGTGGAGAAATAGGAACACTTTTGCACTGTTGGTGGGAGTGTAAATTAGTTCAACCATTGTGGAAGACAGTGTGGCGATTCCTCAAGGACCTAGAAATAGAAATTCCATTTGACCCAGCAATCCCATTACTGGGTATATATCCAAAGGATTACAAATCGTTCTACTATAAGGACAAGTGTACACGAATGTTCATTGCAGCACTGTTTACAATAGCAAAGACCT